>NC_058082.1:107673259-107926117 GCF_014858855.1 Bufo gargarizans | reverse complement strand
TTGACAACACCCTCGTTCTCCTCTCCCTGTTCCTACATCTTCTGGGGTACCAGCTGCGGATTCCTTTTTTAGGGATTTTTTTTGAAGATTTGGCGTGACACCAAAAACTGTATCAACAAAGTGGTGACTCACATCAAAACAAATGCAGATAAGAGAAGAAGAAAACAGCCTCAGTTCTCGTCTGGAGATAAGGAATGGCTCTCCTCTAAAAACATCCGCTTAAGGGTCCACAGTTTCAAGTTTGCTTCTAGGCTCCTTGAACCCTTTGAAGAATTGAGGAGGATCAACAAAGTGACATATAAGTTACGTCTGCCTATCTCTCTGATTATTCCTAATGCCTTCCACGTGTCCTTACTAAAAACAGTAGTTCTTAATCGCTTCTCGACGGCTCCTTCTACTCCAACTCCGGTATCTGAAGATTCTGACAACATATTTGAGGTTAAAAGACATTCTGGACATTAAGAAGCATGGCAAGAAGACCTATCTTGTGGACTGGAAGGGCTTGGTCCCGAGGAGAGGTCTTGGGAACCAGAAGAAAACATTCATGCTCCGAACTTGTGTTCCTGACTTGTACCTGTATTTCTGGACTCTGCTATCTGTTTTATCCCTGCCTGCTTGCGTTGACTCTCCTGTTGCCGACCCAGATTGCCTGACCTGTACCTGTGCCGCCTGCCCTGACCTTTTGCCTGTCTGACTTCGCCTGTGCCTCATCCTTTGGTCCTGCACTGTTACTCCTGGTAATGACTTAGCCTGCTGACAATGCCTGCACCTCTGTTACCTTTCTCAGGTGACTCCGGGTCCGCCTGGACCAGCTGCCTTGTGTGCCTATCCTCCTCAAGAAGACCTGGTGTTCCCCTCGGGAAAGTCTATCCCCACCATCAGGGGTACTGTGAAGATCGAGGGGTTCACTCAGACAATGCCCTTAGAGGAGGTAGGACATGTGGAACAGTGGGTTGACACCCGCTCATTCGTGACAGTCAGAATGGCATAGATAGCAGGCAATTCATAGAAACAACCATCCTGCTTTTCTCAGTCTAGAAATATACCCCCTCTCAAAGTCTGCCAACTAGTGTCTTCCCCTCGGTGATCTTTCACCAAGAGGTTCACTACCCAAAAAGAACCTCTAAGAGCATTTTTATAGGACAGCAGAAGCACTTTTACACTCTTGTCAAAAGATCCATAGTCTATTCAGACTACACCCGTAATTTTTACATATCTTCCCGAGATAGAACTGCTTGTTGAGTTTTGCAACAATCCGACATTTCTATTTGGGTGTGTTACAGGAAATATGTCTTTCAGTCAGAACCTCATCCTGATGACCACACAAATATGCCTAATAATTGGACCCAGTGGTATTCACCCATTCAGTATGGAAAGTAGCATTGTGTCCTCTTTTAGCATATCTAAGGCAGGAAGGGCACATTGTAAAAGCAGTTGAACAACATCCTCTTGACCAAGAGATGGGGGAAAATATTTGGGTGGTCACAGGGTGGAGTCTATGGTGGGGGGCTGGGACACAGCAACATATAGGTGAAAGTTGGGAGTGGGGCTCTCTCTTCTCTTCCTGGACACCCATGGATGAACAGCATTTCAGGAGCAAGCTAAGTTATATGTGTGCGTATGTGGGTATGTATATAAGTATAATATCCCAGTAGACTTTATATGTGTACATATAGATATTTGTAGTCGGCGATTGTATTACCAATAGATTATATCTGCTGTTTATGCAGGAGTCTCTATATGTACATATACTAATGGTCAGGTACTGGATGTGAGTTGGTTAGAAGAGTAGATCCAGTAGACTGTAAATTGGTGGACTCTGGATATACTATATATACATACACATTATTAGCCACATTTGCTTAGCATCCAGGGTGCACAGTAACTGAGGGGGCTGTGTGGTGGTGTCCTCTATGTATTGTGTTATCTGTATCTTTATGTATAATGTTTATTGCTTTGTCATCTCTATGTTATCAGTAAACTATTTTTATATATAAGTATCTGCAAGGGTTGTGTGTTGCTCCTGGGGTATATGAAGGACTGGAAGAGGTGTAATTATACACAGAATAATCGGGTTGTATGGGAAACAAAGGCAACATGCTAGGAATAGAATAGAAGAGATGGAAAATTGAGATATACATAAATCTCCCATCTCCAAGAAGCAAAAATCCCACGTTCCGGACCTAGGACGAGTATACTCGTCCTGGAGCACTGGTACTTAGCGCTCCAGGACGAGTATACTCGTCCTGGCATTAAACTGTCACCATGTCTGCAGACATGGTGACAGCGTTGAGTGCCGGCTGCTACACACAGCCAGGCACCCAGGGTCAATGCCGAGGGGGGTCCTGTGACCCCCCGTATCGGCGATCGCTGCAAACCACAGCTCAATTCAGAAATGCGGTTTGCAGCGTTTTCTGTAGTTTCTGATCAGGGATCAGAAACGTTAAAATGGCCAAAGTAAACAAAATTTAACCCCTGAATGATTTTATGTCGACGGGGTGCAGGGGGGCGGGTTGTGGGCGGTGCGGGCGTTTGCAGGCGGTGCAGGCAGTTGCGGGAGGCGGGCAGTGCGGCAGGCGGGATCGCGATCCCCCACCTGCCTCCCCCTGAATATTCATTGGTGGTCAGTGGCATACCAGAGTGTCAGCACATTGCTGACACTCTGGTTTAAACAGCTGACATCGCTGCAATGTCAGCCGTTTCACCCTTTCCATACAGCGGTCCGTACGGACCGCTGTATGGAAAGGGTTAAGTCAGGGAGCTCCCTCCCTCTGCCATCGGGGGGCTGCTATGCCTTTGCAGCCCCCAGATGGATGGGGTGACAGAGGGAGGGAGCTCCCCTCCTTCCCCTTCCCCGTCTGCTCAGTATTGGCAGACGGGGAAGGTTCCCATGGCAACAGGATGCCTTCTCAGGCATCCTGCTGTCCATGGTGCTGAACAGATCTATGCTAAAGGCATAGATCTGTTCAGACAGTGTAAGTAAAATACAGGACAATACACAATATGGTGTATTGTACTGTATTATACAGACATCAAACCCACTGGATCTTCAAGAACCAAGTGGGTCTGGGTCCGCATGGTGAACGCCATAAAAATAAAAAAATAAAAACTATCGGGAAATTGAAATTTTGCCCACCTTACTTCCCAAAAAAGGTAATAAAAGTGATCAAAAGAGTCGCATGTACGCCAAAATAGAACCAATCAAACCGTCACCTCATCCCGCAAAAAATGAGCCCCTACATGAGACAATGGCCCAAAAAATAAAAAAAACTATGGGGACACTATAACATGATTTTTTTTGTTTTAAAAATGATATTATTGTGTAAAACTTACATAAATAAAAAAAAGTATACATATTAGGTATCGCCGCGTCCGTATCGACCAGCTCTATAATAATATCACATGAGCTAACCCCTCAGATGAACACTGTAAAAAATTAAAAATAAAAACTGTGCTAAATAAACAATTTTTTGTCACCTTAAATCACAAAAAGTGTAATAGCAAGCGATCAAAAAGTCATATGCACCCCAAAATAGTGCCAATTAAACCGTCATCTCATCCCACAAAAAATGAGACCCTACTTTAGATACTCGCCCCAAAACTGAAAAAACTATGGCTCTCAGACTATGGAGACACTAAAACATAATTTTGTTGTGTAAAACTTACATAAATAAAAGAATTGTATACATATTAGGTATAGCCACGTCCATGACAACCTGCTCTATAAAAATACCACATGTCCAAAGGCCTATATACTTGGTTTGGCAGGTGTGCTATATTCAAAATGAATGTCCTCCCACGCCTGTTATACTTATTCCAAACCCTCCCTATCCATATACCAGCTAGCTTTTTCAGTTCTGCTCACTGTGACCTCTTCAAATTTATTTGGGCGGGAAGACACCCAAGGATGTCTAGATCTTTGCTGCATGTCCCGAAGGAAAGGGGGGGTCTGGGGATACCGGATTTGAGGAAATATTATGCTGCCTCCATGTTTCAACGTGTGTTAGACTGGTGCCGTCACGTCCCCTTTAAACAATGGATCTCTATTGAACAACTCTCTTCCCGTACCCCGTTGGCTTTACTACCGTGGGTCGGTAGGAAGACCCCGACTGAAATTTCCTCACACCCTGTCATAGGCCCTACTCTACTCCAATTTGGTAAATATCAAAGCATTCCAACAATATCGCCCACACCATCCCCATTGTTCCTAATTTTGGGTCATCCAGACTTTCCGGCCAGTATTTCGGGAGGCCCTTTTGTGCAGTGGAGACGGAGTGGGAGGTGTCGGGCGCCTTTCTTTAGGAAGACGGGACGCTGGCTTACTCACGCCGAACTGCTAGAGCAGTCTGAGCCATGTACTTTCGGTTCCTGGAGAGCTATGCAACTGCATCACTTCCTTTCCTCTATTCCCTCTTACCCGGATTTTGATAGAGCCCTCACTCCCTTTGAAAAAATATGCATAGGTTCAGGGGTCTATCGCCATTCTCTCGCAGAGGTATACAAGACACTGGTACTACCCGACAAAGATTTCTGCCCTTCTTATGTAAACAAGTGGACTCAGGATCTGCAACTGGATGTCTCCTCCGACCAATGGCTTAGAATATTCCAACTAGCTCATAAGTGTTCCATTGCCAGTAAATATCAGGAGGCTAGTTACAAAATTCTGTCACGGTGGTACTTTGTTCCGACACGTCTCCAAAAGATGTTTCCTACAGCGTCCCCTTTGTGCTGGCGCTGTGAATCGTCTCAGGGTTCGCTTCTACATATTTTCTGGCAATGTGACAAAATCAGGCCCTTTTGGGACTCAATTCACAGGGCTTTATCGTCCATTTTCCCGTTCAATATTCCGAACTCGCCAGGTTTTTTTCTTACTGCTCCATTCGGATTTGCCCATGAGCTTACTCCGACGCTCCTGTTTGCGTCATATGGTCATTGCGGCTAGGTCATGCGTCCCGATGAAGTGGAAATCCCCTGTTCCACCTTCCACTGAAATGTGGATTCAAAGAGTGGAGGAGATCCGGAGAATGGAGGAACTAACGGCGTCCCTGAGGTGCAACAATAAGACCTTTGTTACGGCTTGGACCCCCTGGTTCACCTTCCAAGACTCGTCAGAGTATCGGTCTTTGCTTACCTGAGCTGTCCCTTAAGCTTGATTTGTCTATTCTGTCTCCTTTGGCTGGATTTGTGACACACCCCCCCCCCCCCCCCCCCCCGTATGTGGTGTGTCTTCTCCCTTTTTTTTATTGCTGTTTTGATGTCTTGATAGGAATACTTCGAGACTAGCTACTTTTAGAGTGGAGTTTTCCTTATGTCTGCCATGTTTTTTTATTTTTTATTATTTTGTTTGGTCGCTGTCATGGGTATCGTATGTCATGTATATTCAGACTCTATTGTCAGGATATCAATGTGTTACTCATATTAGTATGTCGGACTGGTTTCGACTGTGCCTCTTTGTGATGTGTGATTTAACATGTTGCAAGCTTTGTGATATTCTTGAAACTTATAAATAAAGAATTTATAGAAAAAAATAAAAAATACCACATGATCTAACCTGTCAGATGAATTTTGTAAATAACAAAAAAAAACGGTGCCAAAAAAGCTATTTCTTGTTTCCTTGCCTCACAAAAAGTGTAATATAGAGCAACCAAAAATCATATGTACCCTAAACTAGTACCAACAAAACTTCCACCCTATCCCGTAGTTTCTAAAATGCGGTCACTTTTCTGGAGTTTCTACTCTAGGGGTGCATCAGGGGGGCCTCAAATGGGATATGGTGTCCAAATAAACTGTCTAGCGAAATCTGTCTTCCAAAAACCGTATGGCATTCCTTTCCTTCTGCGCCCTGCCGTGTGCCTGTACAGCAGTTTACGACCACATATGGGGTGTTTCTGTAAACTGCAGAATCAGGGCCATAAATAATGAGTTTTGTTTGGCTGTTAACCCTTGCTTTGTAACTGGAATAAAAATAGTAAAATGGAAAATTTGCCCAAAAATTGAAATTCTGAAATTTCATCTCTATTTGCCAATAACTCTTGTGGAACACCTAAAGGGTTAACGACGTTTGTAAAATCAGTTTTGAATACCTTGAGGGGTGTAGTTTCTTAGATGGAGTCACTTTTATGGAGTTTCTACTCTAGGGGTGCATCAGGGGGGCTTCAAATTGGACATGGCGTCCAAAACAAACTGTCTAGCAAAATGTGCCTTCCAGAAACCGTATGGCGTTCCTTTCCTTCTGCGCCCTGCCGTGTGCCCGTACAGCGGTTTACGACCACATATGGGGTGTTTCTGTAAACTACAGATTCAGGGCCATGAATAATGAGTTTTGTTTGGCTGTTAACCCTTGCTTTGTAACTGGAAAAAAAATTATTAAAATGGAAAATCTGCCAAAAAGTGAAATTTTGAAATTGTATCTCTATTTTCCATTAATTCTTGTGGAACACCTAAAGGGTTAACAAAGTTTGTAAAACCCAGTTTTGAATACCTTGAGGGGTGTAGTTTCTAGAATGGTGTCATTTTTGGGTGGTTTCTATTATATAAGCCTCACAAAGTGACTTCAGACCTGAACTGGTCCCTAAAAATTGGGTTTTTGAAAAGTTCAGAACAATTTCAAGATTTGCTTCCAAACTTCTAAGCCTTGTAACATCCCCAAAATATAAAATATCATTCCCAAAATGATGCAAACATGAAGTAGACATATGGGGAATGTAAAGTAATAACTATGTTTGGAGGTATTACTATGTATTATAGAAGTAGAGAAATTGAAACTTGGAAATTTGCAAGATAAGTCAAAGTGTTTTAAAGTTATCACCACATAAAGTGACACTGGTCAGATTTGCAAAAAATGGCCGATTTCAACCAACAGTGTGATACTCTGGTCTCCAGGTTTATTCAAAAAGGTTATCCCCCTAATATTATTTCTGGCGCGAGAAAGAAGGCCACAGAACTTACTCAAGATGAATGTCTAATCCCAGCGCCTAAAAAGAAGAAAGATAATAGCTATGAGAAATATAGTTGCAATTTTATTACGACCTATAATCAAAATCATATGTCGATAAAGGCGGTTTTAGAAAAACATTGGCATATTATAAAAAGAGACACCATTTTAAATCAAATTATTCCAGAATCCCCAAAACTCACTTACAAGAGAGCACGTACCCTCAAAAACATTCTTGCACCCAGCAAACTGTTTCATATCATACTGAGAATCATAATACTACTGTCCGCAAAGGCAGCTCTAAGTGCGGACACAAAAGATGTTTATGCTGCTCCAGTATACACCAAACATCTATTTTTTACAATAGAGTGAGTGGGGAGTCATTCCCCATTATGAACGCCCTAAATTGTGAATCCAGCCACGTCATATATCTCTTAGGCTGGTTTCACACGGGCGTGACGGATTTGATCCGGATGCGTTCAGGGTGCGTTCAGTGAAAATGTTGCGATTTTGGCACTAAAACAAGTCAGTTTGTCTGCGATTGCGTTTAGTTGTTCCGTTTTTTCCGCGCGGGTGCAATGCGTTTTGATGCGTTTTTCACGCGCGTGATAAAAAACTGAATGTTTACAAACAACGTCTCTTAGCAACCATCAGTGAAAAACGCATCGCACCCGCACTTGCTTGCGGATGCAATGCGTTTTTCAGGCAGCCCCATTCACTTCTATGGGGCCTGTCCTGCGTTACAAACGCAGAATATAGAACATGCTGCGATTTCAAAGCATTGCAGAAGTGATGCGTGAAAAAAAACGCTCATGTACACAGACCCATTGAAATGAATGGTGCCGGATTCAGTGCGGGTGCTATGCGTTCACGTCACTCATGGTACCCGCGCGGAAATCACGCTCGTGTGAAAGGGACCTTAGAGTGTCCGTGTCATCTACAGTATGTGGGGAGCACGATCCAAACATTGCGGAACAGAGTGAATAAACATAGATCAAACATCAAGAAAAAATACTGGAAACATAGTGTATCCAGACACGCTGCAGAACATCATGAGGGTAGCTCAGCTGGATTCAAAGTAACCCCAATAGAACAAATTCCAAGTCATCTTTATAAAGACATGCAGTATATTAGACGTAGAGAAATGTATTGGATCTTTAGGTTGAATAGTTTGAATCCATATGGCCTCAATGAAGCTTTTGAGATCAATTTATAGAAAGCCCAGTGCCAGCGCTTTTACACATTCATTATTTATTCATATATATTCGACACATATTCCCCTCCTCTCGCTATGGCTTTTATATAATAATTTTGAACTCATTTTTAACTCTTATATATAAAAAAAAAAAATTCATTCATAAATTTAGCCATCATTAATGAGTACATATCAATCTAATAATAATATATATATATAATTTTTTTTTATTTTTTTATTTTTTTCAATAACAATTATGATCAATTTATCATTATTATTCTTTTATATATATGTTTCATATAATTTTTATTAATATATATTTCTCATGTGGATACATGTACATCTACATATCTATATGGTTGGGTGTACACCTTTTTATGTATTTATGTATATTTATATGCCTCTATATATATTTATTTATTTATCTATTTATCTTTCTATTTAGACATTATAGGTACATGTAATTTTATCCACACACTATAGGTGCATATAACTCTTCTATAGGTGCATATAATTACCATGAGCTCTTGAGTGCATTAGTATAAATACACATACTCAGCCACCTATTTAGTCTTTACCTTATACTTATACTTATTTAATGAATATATTGACCCCCTGATAACTGCTGCCGTTTCTGTTAATATCAACATCACACAGCGCTGAGTACGTTCGCCCCAGGGACACTGCGCTCTGCTAAACTATTTGGTAGCGTTATTGTATCCATGGATACCGGCCATGTGATCGCGAGCCTAGCGATCACATGACCGGCCGTCTAGAGAGGAGACAAGGGGGAGCAGAGCGCATGTGCCGAGCGCTCGTTAGACACTACAGCCGCCCTGCCTCTATCACATGACCGCAGTGTTGTAGTCATGTGATTCTAGTCCATCGATCATACCATACAGATATCTAATAAAGAATCGCCTATTTATTTATTTCTTACACTACTCTAGCTATGCACCACCAGCACTAAGTAATTGCATGATTGATGAATTCCATTAGCTAAAATGTTGTATTTTAGTTTGTGACATTTCTTCTGGTGCTGGCCCCTCCCATCTATGGGCAGCCCTTAGGTAATCCGTTTTTTGTTTTTTTTCACCTATATATACCTGTATTTACTATTAGCTATTGTGACTACTGTTAACCTGATGAAGGGGACAACTTGAGCCCCGAAACGCGTTGTTCTATACACCATTTTACCTTTTATAAAAATAAAGAAGATTCACCTATAGAGACGTATTGGAACCTGTGAATTTGCGCCTGATCAGAACCTTTTCTTACTACAAGCATCCTTTGGGGGATTGGACACCCAATCCCAAAGACACTCCTTCTGCGGCTGCATCCACGGATCCAAAAGGTCTTGATATACCTATATACCTACAATAGAGTTGTGTCTATTATCGCACAACCTCAAAAGGTGAGCACCTTCATACTTCAAACAATTCAGTTTGTATTTGAACAGACTACCCTATTGTGCCCCCCCACCCCTCTTTTCTTTTGTCTCTACGTTCCCCTCCTGACCGAGGGTAATTTAGATTCGCCCGTGATTATCAAGACTTAAGGTGAAAATGAGCTTGGTCCTTATGGGGTTAACAATGGTGAGCCAAGCCTAACTGTTTTAATTGATATCTGTTAAGATATATTGTTGAAATTACTGTTAGGGTCCATTCACACGTCCATTGTTTCTTTCCTGATCTGTTCCGTTTTTTGCGGAACAGATCTGGACCAGTTCTGTACCCATTCATTTTCAATGGGTCCTGAAAAAAAATCAGACATTGAGCTGTCCGATTTTTTTCAGGACCCATTGAAAATGAATGGGTACAGAACTGGTCCAGATCTGTTCCGCAAAAAACGGAACAGATCAGGAAAGAAACGACGGACGTGTGAATGGACCCTAATACTGTGAATTTAGGTTTTTAGACCTGGGAGATTCGGACAGGTAACACAGTTTCATTGAGTACTAGTGTGAGTTCAATTAATTACAGAGAACCTATTTAAGTGAAGTTCCTAGGTTACTGACTGTTTCCTTTGCTTCCCATTATAACCTGTGGGATGCTTGTTTTTGTTTTGTGTTTATTTTTTTCCAGTCCTTCAGTAGAATCCTGCTGGTTGGTAAAAGAGGCTTTCAGGAGTAACACACAGATCGCAGGGATAACCATGAGTGACAAAGCAGGACATGGGACTTTTCAAAAGTTAAGTAGATATAGTATGTTTAACCCTGTATTGCCTAGATCAAATGAATCTGTGCAAATGTTATGGGAACCTCTGGTAGATCAAGCTGATTCCTATGACAAATTGCACATTGCTAAGCGTGTTGTGTTCATACAAACGTCCAAACGGCCTCACATGCTTGCTAAGCTGATGTGCATATTTGATGATGCTATTAGCAAGCTGGAGAAGGCGGAATCATTTGAAGAGACAAAGGCCCCTGTAAATTTGCATTGTTATTGTTGTGCAGAAGCGGTTAAACAGGTTTCTAGTCTAGAAACACAACACAAAGAAAAAGACAGTCAGATCAGCATGCTGCAGTCTCAGTTAGCTGAGAAAAAAAAATATTATGCAGATGTTGATAAAGTTTTTATACAGCTGTATATGGATGCAGCCAGCCAGTAGCGCAGGGGCAACACGTGTGGTGCACGGTGGACCGATGAGGGGCTAAATTGAAACAGATGCAGATCCTTTCACTTCCTGTGATATTTTTGAGGGACATTGGCAGAAATTTTCTGTCCCTCCAGAATATCGCATGGAATTGTTTAAGCTATGGTTGCCTACACATCTTTTTCAAAGATATGAGGTCATAGAAAAAAGTGCCTTCAGGAATGGCCTATTTCATGATGAAGAAGACAGGCTTTCCATCCTCATGAAATTGGTAACAGGGCATACGGACGTCAGCCCAGAGGTCCTAAGTAACTTCAGGCCTACCATCCATGATGAGCCCTTGTCGCTTTGTGGAAGGTTTGAAGCTATGTATAGGAAGGTGACAAAGGATCATGGTGTAGGAGCACCACAAGGCATGATACGTATGTTTGTGGAGAAGTTTCCATATCTTGATACCACAATTCGTTTAAATGCAGCTAAGGAGACATCACTGATTGAAGCAGCAATGGTAATAGAGCAGGTCAGGCAGGATTTGCTAAAGAGTCACAAATCTATAAAAATCAGGAAGAATGTAGCATTTAATTAAAAAAAATGCAAGATGGCAGCATGTCTGTGAAGGTTCTCATTTATCCAGGTCATGGTATATCTGTAAAGAATAAATCAAGGCAACTGGACGTACTGCGTACGTACAACGTACAATCTACAGTACGTCCAGTTGCCTTGATTCATTCTTTACAGATAAGATGGCTGCATGTTAAAGGGGATGGCAGCTAACAAAATATCTGTGTATTCTAGTGCTCTTCAAAGAAGAAAGTGGGAGAATACATACATAAAACGACTCTGTCCGCACAGAGATGTAAGGCAGGGTGGCTTTCAACCACACATACAATTGCAAAGACAGAGACCTGTTTCATTTGTGAGCCAACAGGCTACACATGAAACAGGGCTGCAAAAAGACACCATTACAACAGATATCTCTACTGGGAATCTGTTATAATAGATTTGTGGTGGGGATCCCTAAAGATCTGGCCATTATATGTAACTCAGGGGTCCCCCATATACTGGCCAGAGCATGCAATCAATGTAAACCTATAATAGCCCCAATGCATGGTCACCAACACAGGGGGAGGGATTAGGTTTACTGTTGCAGAACCTTTTGTTTGTTTGTCCTCAGTGTGTAATGCAAATGTGATAGAGTTCTTGTCTTTAATCTCTACACCCAGGTGTCTGTTGGGGGAGCGGTTAGGAATTTATGACTCTCTTTATTGTAGGGGTAAGGCCATACAGCTCACAAACAGATGGTATTGTCCCTCAACCATGAGGAGACAATGGATTTTAGATAAGCTTTTTTGCTTGCATCAGTTGGCAATACTGTTGGTTCAGAAAGGATTGTTATAACTTCTTGTACAATAGGACAGTTCAGTCTGGGAGTGCTCTTTTCATGTTGGGCAGGTACCTATATCACTAGGACGGCATATAATATATGGTTCTAATTTTTGGTACCAAGGTATGTTGCTTCTTAAACTTGGCTCAGAGTGTCATCATAAGGGCATGTCATTGCATATCTCCAGTGTGTCTTACTCAGGTAAACCCTGTACTGTCAGCTTCTGAATTGGGTCACTAAAGAGTATGGAGAAATGGCAGTCTATCTCCCTGTCTGTCACTGGCACTTATAAGTAGGCGTTCAGTCAGGCCAAAACTGACTGGTCCCATAAACGGTAGTAACTAACTACCATGGATACATGGCGTGTAATTTGGGTGCTAGCCCACAAAGTCCGCGGCGCAGCCAGTAGGTTGTGGGGCATAGCTCTCCCTATTGGGGATTCTGCGAGGGAGTGGGTTGACCCCACAGTGATCCGCAGAGGCGCTTTGCATAAATTGGGACTGTCCAGTCGAACGCGGAACTTGGGCGCAGCCGTTGCAAATGGGAGCTCCCACTGGGTTGTGATATATAGCCTCAGTTTGTAATGTACCTACTAAGAGTGCCAAGTGTTATCTACAGATACTGTCAACAGGGGGAGGCCATGATATCTCCTGATGGATTTTCAGAACTGCAGCTGTTGAGGTGTGCTCCCCCGAGGAGCAGACTGTTTAATTCGATTTCAGGTGGAGAAATGCCCAGAGACACAATGATTGCCCTTGATCTAAGAAGGTGACCAGATATCTGTACCCATCATGAAGGCACCAGATGATCCCAGATGAAATCCCAGATGAACATCAGAACCATCCATGCACAAGAAGATGAATCAACCGATTGGCCAAAAATGCAACTTAAATGAGCTTATAATGTATTGTAATAAATTGCAAGATAAACAGATCAGCCGCACTCACCATCCGTGTTCACATCTTTATTGCAGGGTACATTCCGGGGGTGGACTCACATGGAGCAACAATAGACAGCGACGGCCGTTTCGCGGTGTGACCGCTTCTTCCGGCTGTTTGATACACTTTAAAAGTCGCGCGCAGTTTTATAGCGTCATCTGGGGGAGGGTTCAACGACCCATCACTTAGCAACCCTTGACGCTACAAAAGCAGCGCGCGCGCAAGACACAAGTACATGGATACATTTGTATGCAATTCAAAAACATCAATATCAAATATACAAAAAGTAACAGAGGGCTGACATATGTGGAAGGAATAATATCTGTGCATCTATAAGGGAGGAGCTGCATGCAAATTCACTACTGGTTCCCCGTAGTAAATAATATGTTTTCAAGTAGAGGCGTATTTAACCACTTCCCATCTGGGCCATTTGCCCCCTTCCTGACCAGGCCTAATTTTGCAAAACTGACATATCTCACTTTATGTGGTAATAACTTTGGAACGCCTTTATTTTGCCAAGTCATTCAGAGATTGTTTTCTCGTGACACATTGTACTTCATGATAGTCATAAATTTGAGTCAAAATATTTCACCTTTATTTATGAAAAAATCCCAAATTTACCCAAAAATTTAAAAAATTAGCAATTTTCTAAATTTCTATTTCTCTGCTTTTAAAACAGAAAGTGATACCTCATAAAATATTTATTACGTAACATTCCCCATATGTCTACTTTATGTTGGCATCATTTTGGAATTGTCATTTTATTTTTTTAGGACGTTAGAAGGCTTAGAAGTTTAGAAGAAATTCTTCAAATTTTTAAGACAATTGCCAAAACCCACTTTATAAGGACCAGTTCAGGTCTGAAGTCACTTTGTGGGGCCTACATAGTGGATACCCCCATAAATTACCCCATTGTAGAAACTACACCCCTCAAGGTATTCAAAACCGATTTTACAAACTTTGTTAACCCTTTAGGCGTTCCACAAGAATTAAAGGAAAATGGAGATCAAATTTTTAAATTTCACTTTTTTGGCAGATTTTCCATTTTAATCCAATTTTTTCTTTAACACAATCGATGGTTAACAGCCAAACAAAACTCAATATCTATTACCCAGATTCTGCGGTTTACAGAAACACCCAACATGTGGTCATAAACTGCTGTATGGGCACACGGCAGGGCGCAGAAGAAAAGGAACTCCACATGGTTTTTAGATGCCATGTCCCATTTGAAGCCCCCTGATGCACCCTTACAGTAGAAACTCCCAAGAAGTGACCCCATTTTGGAAACTAGGGGATAAGGTGCCAGTTTTATTAGTACTATTTTTGGGTACATATGATTTTTTGATCATTCATTATAACACTTTATGGGGCAAGGTGACCAAAAAATTGGTTGTTTTAGCACAGTTTCTATTTATTTATTTTTACAGCGTTCACCTGAGGGGTTCAGTCAAGTGACATTTTTATAGAGCAGATTGTTATGGACGTGGCGATACCTAATATGTATACTTTTTCTCATCTATTAAAGTTTTACACAATAATAGCATTTTTGAAACAAAAAAATTATGTTTTAATGTGTCCATGTTCTGAGAGCTATAGTTTTTTTTATTTTTTGAGACATTTTCTTATGTAGGGGCTCATTTTTTGCGAGATGAGGTGACTGTTTTATTGGTACCATTTTGTGGGACATACGCATTTTTGATCACTTGGTGTTGCACCTTTTGTGATGCAAGGTGACAAAAATTGCTTGTTTTTGACACCGTTTTTTTTTGTTTTTTTTTTACGGTGTTCATCTGAGGGGTTAGCTCATGTGATATTTTTATAGAGCTGGTTTTTACGGACGTGGCAATACCTAATATGTATACTTTTTTTTATTTGTTTCACTTTAACACAATAATAGCATTTTTGAAACCAAAAAATGATGTTTTAGTGTCTCAATGTTCTAAGAGCTATAGTTTTTTTATTTTTTGAGAGATTTTCTTATGTAGGGGCTCATTTTTTGCGGGATGAGGTGACTGTTTTATTGGTACCATTTTGTGGGACATACGTGTTTTTGATCACTTGGTGTTGCACCTTTTGTGATGCAAGGTGACAAAAATTGCTTGTTTTGACAGTTTTTTTTTTTTACGGTGTTCACCCGAGGGGTTAGGTCATGTGATATTTTTATAGAGCTGGTTTTTACGGACGCGGCAATACCAAATATGTCTATTTTATTTAATTTATTCCTTACTTGGGGACCTTTTTTTTTTTTACATGTGAAACTTTTTTTTTTTTTTTTTCAACCCTTTATTTTTTTTTACACTTTTCGTCCCCCATAAGGTCATACAAGACCTCTGGGGGACATTTGCTTCACTTTTTCATTTTTTTTTCACTGTTGATTTCTCCTGTAACTGGGGCTGACATAGTAGCCCCAGTTACAGAAGAAATGCACCCCCCAGAGAGGCTGTACAGCGTGATTCTGCGCTCAGAGCAGGGCTGATCGAGGTCTCTGTAAGACCTCACACAGCACCTGCACGCTCCGGTCCCGGCGGTCACACGACCGCCGGGCCGGAACAGGAAGCGCATAGCGCTTCCTGCTCTGCAGACACAGCGCTCGGTGAGCGCTGTGTCTGCAGCGATCCGGAAGGCAGGGATACCTGGGCACTGTCCCTGCCTTCTCTCTGGGTTGCCCTGCTGTCACTGACAGCGGGCAACCCGTTCAGCAGCTGCACGATTAGCGTGCAGCTGCTATTTCTGAAAGGACGTTTTAAAACGTGCTTTCAGAAATAGAGGTCCACCCATAGGACATTTATATCCTATGGGCGGACGTAAAGTGGTTAAATGTCACCCTATTCAATAAATACTGACAGATCATTACGCTTGTTTAGACCTAAATATCCAGTTGCATCGGTTTTAATAATAAACCGAGCCTCCTTTTTGAGCAGGAGACGATGTCTATCACCTCCTTGTAATAATGGGGGAACATGTTCCAAACCCGCAAATCGCAGGACACTCGCATCCCCTCCATGTTGACACCGTACATGTTCAATGAGGCGAGTGCGTCCCTTGCCTGTTCTAATTGAATTGCAGTGTTCTCGTACCCGCTCCATTAAGGATCTTTTGGGTTTTCCTACATAGAAAGACCCACACACACAAATCAGTACATAAACCACAAATGTCACTCTGCAGTTAATAAATTGGTGCACACAATGTTCAATGCCTCCAAAAAAGAGGTGGCGGCCTTGAAGCATATAACGGCACAGCGAACAGTCACCACAGCGATGGTTGCCAACCGGCTTACCGAGTGACAACCAATCGCGTGGTTTCCGCTCGCTGTAGCGGCTGCGCACCAAAATGTCCCTAAATGTACGGCATCTTTTAAAAGCTAATATCGGTTTCTGATCTACAAGTTTGCCCAGATCTCCTTCTGCTTTTAAAATCTCCCAATTATTCAGAATTGACCTCTTTATACTGTTTGCCATTGGACTATGTTTAAACACAAACACAAATCTGTCCTTTTTCTCTGCGTCCTTTTCCTCCTTACATTTTCTATGTTTCATCAATGATCGTTGTGTGTGGGTCCCTGCTTTCTCCAGCGCTATATTCAATTGCTCAAGCGGGTATCCACGCTGTATTAGTCTATCCCTCAGTTCCTTCGCCTGTATCCTGACTATTAATCCGTCTGAGTCTCAAAAACTGTCCGTAAGGGACTGACTCTGTTATGCTACGTGGATGATAGCTCTCATGGTGCAGCAGGGTATTGGTAGCAGTGGGTTTGCGATACCCTTCGGTATGTAGGGCACCATCTTCAACGACGCGAACATCCAAGAACTCGATGGACAACCCCCCAAAACTGAGGGTGAACATCATGTTCATATCGTTCACGTCATTGAGATGGGCCACAAAATGCTCACACTGCTCCTGTGTCCCCGACCACATCATGAAGACATCATCCACGTAGCGTAAAAATAGGTGTATAGAACTGAGGAATGGGTTAGACGTCGAAAAGATGTATCTGTCCTCAAATCTACCCAAAAATATATTCGCAAAGGTACATGAGACAGGCGTCCCCATGGCGGTCCCAAAAATTGGCTATGCCACTGGTCATTAAAAAGAAACGGATTATTCTCCAAGACAAATAGCAGTGACTCTTCTACGAATTTGCTAAATAGAGGATTTCTCCCTGAATGCTCAATAAGTTCAAGAACTGCGTTCACACCCCCACGTTGCGGAATCCGGGTGTAAAGATTGACCACATCTAGGGACACCAAACTCCAACCATCCCGCCACTGGAAATCCTCAAGTGCCAGGAGGAAGTCGTTGGTGTCACCCAGATATGTGGGAAATCTGAACAAAATAGGGCGCAGTAACCAATCCAGGTATCTCGACAAGGGCTCAGTCACTGACCCAACCCCCGACACTATGGGGCGTCCAGGGGGATGGGTCAGTGACTTGTGCACCTTAGGGAGAAAATACCAGGAGGGTCTACTAGGAAAGGGAGGAACCAATTTATCGATGGTGGAGCCATGGAGTACGCCTGCCTCTATTATAATGTATTGTGTTTGTTCTTATTGTAAACACTTCCACACACAGACCAGGCTTCCAACATAGTGTGTCGGTATACCGACAACAGGGGGATATGTTACAGGAAATATGGCTTTCAGCCAGAACCTCATCCTGATGACCACACAAATATGCCTAATAATTGGACCCAGTGATTTTCACCCATTCAGTATGGCCAGTAGCAATGTGTCCCTTGTTAGCATATCTAAGGCAGGAAGGGCACATTTGCAGTAGGCCAGATTGGAATAATGCACTCTGACGCTATAATATGCAATAACTGGGTCAGGTGTAAATGATAGTTAATAGTTTTGTTTGTGACGCCAACTGCAGCGTGTGCAGGGTACAGTCTCAGGGCCCTTCAAGGTGTTCAGGTTAGGAATGCCAGAGTGGTGTAATGGCTCTGTGTGGTAATAGCAATGGTGTCAACGGTGTCTCCTACTTGGGTACGGCTGGACTCCTGGATCCTGGCTCACTTGCAATAAAATGAGTGTGTTGCTAGTAGGAATAATTGAGGGATTTAGTAGCAATAAATGAGATCCAGACTTGGAATATAGTTCAAACTGGTCTTTACTGGTTGCAGCTTTAATCCATGTGAGATACAGCAATAGTCTGAAGTCCCAGCAGGTATTGGTAATGTATGGCAGGGATCTATCTCTTCTGCTTCTATCATGTGCCTGGAGCTGTCTACAGGATAAGTCATCTGCTTGTGGCTCTGTGATGTGGCAGGAATTTATATCTTCTGCGCTGTCTTCTGCTGTATTGGGGACTGACTAGCTGAGGATGAATATGGCTTCTCCTGGTCTCTGGACGGTACTCACAGTTGTGCTCACAGGGTATGCTTCTTCCTGGAATACTGGAGGTGGCTGCTTGCTTTCTACCAGCTGAGGCTGAAGGACTGGGAATGATGATCTTTTGTCTCAGCCGAGACAAGATCTTGGCTTGGATCCCTAGAACTGGGAGCTCCTACACACACAGCCTTCCCCTAACCAGGGTGGCTGGCACACTAACTCTAACTTCCTTCCCCACCCATGAGGCAGGATGTGGGAACATCCCACACCTCCTCAAAGAGGGGGGAGCCAAACTGGAATGTACTATTCCAGTCTAGAAATACTAAACTGAACTAAGTCTCTGGTAAACATTGCTGCCACCTGCTGGTGTACATGGAAAATTACAGCAATATAAATTTTACAAGGATTTGAATGCACATTTGTGAGAATGTGATGTTAAATTACACAGGATGACAATGCAGATACACTTAACAGGTTGCAGCGGAGTAAAAGAGTTTCGTAACATAACTCTCGGATGTTACATTCCCCCTTACTTCAAGTTAAGCCGTCCTCGGCCTATGCTTTAGGAGGGAAGAGGAACTAGCTCTGGGGTACCCAAATAAAGTACAGAGTGCTGCATGTTTTACATATAAAGACATACATAGACAAACATATAACGGCTATCCCAAGGTTCCTGCCCGCATAAGTAGGGTGTCCAATTCACAGTTTCCCTCTCTCGGTATAACCAGTGAACCAAATACTGCACTAAGCAAACATTACTGCTTTGTAGTGTTCTGGACCCTTTAAACACCAAAGAAAGCATGGGGGTGTCTTTACTCCGTAATCCCACCATTATGTAATGGTATGCCCGCAAATGGAAGGGTGGCTTTATCCTGTATTCCCTTCCCTGCACCAAATTCTGAAAAATATGGCTTATAGCATAATCATTATGGTGACTAAGGGGTAGCTAACTTGTGTGGCTCTTAGGTTTGAGGCGCCATACCTTAGGCAAAGACTCAGAAGGGGAGGTATTTAGCGTCTCCATACACTTCTGGCAATGTCACAGGAGGAGGGTAGTATAATCCCATGGATCTCCTGGAAGTAACACACCTCAGGATGGGAGCAATCTTGAACATATAACAAGCGGGAAGGAGGGGTCTATGACTGCTAACCATTCCTGAAGTAGCGGGGTTACCCATTGTAACGGACCGTTTCCGCAGACAAGGGGTTAAAATCCGTTTAGGCGATATGCCCCTTTCTGAGAGACAGGCACAGCTACTGCAGAACACCAAATTCCCGAACTGGATACAAAATAGCACTCCAAACTGGAACCTCGCGAATAGCTGCCAGCAGACGAACAGGAAAAGCATATAATCAGCTTACACTCCTGGCAATCAGTCTCTAACAGCATACAGGGAATCCCCCCAATAACGAGACAAGGCTCCGTGTTGAGGGTCAAGCAGTGGTCTGACGTGCTGGCACACCCAGCCTGGTTTTTATTAAAGTTGTTGCAAATACAGGACAGATAAAACACATCCCCACAATGCATCATGGTTTCCTCCTCTCTGTCCCAGAGACAACCGAGGGCAATCCAATTATCTCTCAGGACAAAGGGAGATCGCCAATACACATGTGGAGACAACAGGACAGACATCACCATTTAAACACATAATGGCACAATGGGACAATAGAAACACACCCACACAAAATCCTCCCCTCTGCCGGTGATGATTATTGAACACACTGGCGAATATAATTATCAAAGGCAGAGAAATACAGTTTTATAAAACATATCACAGGAACCCCAAAACATGCAATAACCCCTTAACCAATATATCCTCGGAACCGGGGGATCTGGGTGAACCAAATATCCAAAATTCATCCACATCCATTCAGTAGTTTGGAAGATACCGTTTTATGCCAGTTACACTGAAAATGTACAAGTTATACAGAAAAGAGTCACTAATAAATGTGTCCCCTGTTTGGTAGTTTCAAACTACTGAATGATGTCTCTGTGCACCAAATACAGGCAAGATAGCACCGTGTTGAAAAGTCAGAACAGTGTCTGTGAGTTAAAATGGCCGCTATCTATTGTTCTCACCATGTGCTTCATCCATTGTTCTCACCATGAGAATAGTAAAATCCCAGCAAGTAAGGCAAATGATGCAATCCAGGGACAGAGGGCTCAGTCCCAAGTGCCTTAAGACCCAATAACTTAAGGGACCATAATCCCAGGGCAGGAGGCTGGCAAACAGCCCCCTCCAAAACACCGTGGCGAGGTTGGTTTCGCCACACCCATGTAGTCACTAGACCTGCCAGGACTTACCACTTGGTCCTACCCTGGGTACCCGGGATATATGACTCCAGGTGTAGGCCATTAGTATTAAGCGTCCGCATAAAGGCAGTCCGTATAAAGAGAGGATAGAATATGAGCTGTAAAGTAAGGCATACTGGAGTAAGTTGCTAAATTTTTGGGGAGTAAGTTGCAAAATTTTTGGTTAAGTGCAATGTTAAGTGCAATTGTCACAAATAGTGCAGGAAGTCACATTGCGGTACCTGGAAAAGAATACACACAATGGGCATGTTATACTTAAACGTTGCATAACTTGTAAACAATTAGGCAAAATTATAGTGCAATTATATCACATAGAAATCACAAAGAGCTCAGGTAATCGTTTGAGTCTTTTCTTTGGGTGCAAACTTTTTACATTGCAATAAACATATTTATTTCAATAAAAGTAGTGCAATTTTATTAATGCAAGGGCAGGCTCAAAAATAACTTGAGTCCTTTGACTTGAAGTGCTTGACTATGGAATCCTCTGGAAACAGGTAAAAGTCAATTGTAATCCACAGGAATATAAATTAATTGTAATCCAAAGGAGGTATAAAATAGCAGCTTAGGAACCGTAGTTCCATAAGGTTATCAAGTAACCTGAGAAAGGGGGTGAAACAATGAACTAGGACATGAGGGTTTAAATGCTGATGGGGGGGACTCCTTAAAGCTCATGACCATCAGGGTGAGGACAAACTAGGGCAACCTGAAAATAAAAACGTTAAAACACAATGCCAACGGGTCCTCACCCGTCAGGAACAGTCCACGACGTGGCTCCCAAATAGTTCCTTATTTTTGAGAAGGATTAATTTTTTAGAGAAGGACATCCATGTCCTCCTCGCTACTTGAGCTACTAAAGCGCATCAGGGGGAGCTCTTGCCTCTGGTAGCTCATGGTTGCAGCAGTAGTGGTACTCCACTGCCCTCTAGTGGTGGCTATAGGAACTGGCTGTGCAGACAGCCTGGAGAAAGCAGCTGTAACATGCTGCAAGCCGGGATCCCTAGCCGATGCAGAGGCGGTTAAAATCTCCGGCTGAAGGGGTTCTGGAAGGCAACTTGCAGGTGCCTGAGGCAGCTTCCAAGGAAGAGCATATGGCTGCACCCTGGGGTTGAATATTAAAATAGAATTGTTGATTTGGCCCACCCGCAGTGTTGGTGGTGCAGCCAGGTCAGGGATTAGGGGTTCAGGTTCTGGCCAGGGCTGTTCTCTGAACCTCAACCTGCCATCTGGGGTTTTCTTGTAAAGATCTGACCTTCCCTGCAGAACCTGGGTCTTCCTGCCAGGTCTCTGGGGTGACTGCAGGGATTAACGGTTTAGCCAGCAGGGTCACACCGGCAGCAAAGGGGCCTTGGACAGAGAGCATAGGGGTATACTCCACTTGATCCCCTGCGTACAGGTTGTGATGGGCCTGTGGCAGATAATGTCGTTTCACAGAGCGGCGGCCCACAAAGATTTCTGACCCAGAGTGGCTGTCCTGGAGAAATCCCACTCCTCTCTCAACTGAAAACCAGAGCACAGTCCCAGTGCGCCTGGCCAATTAGGGGTCTCCTGGCTGGGGGTCATCTACCACTTGCTTCACCCACTCTTCAACAGCGGACTTGTATTCCCAGGCCGTCTGGGCATAAGCGGCAATCTCCCAGGGGACTTCGGGGTTAAGACATCCCTGTTTGGTAATAGTAGCAGCACTAGGCGGCGGAGTGGAAGTACCGGCCGCCTCCACCGCACCTGTAGGTGTCCTTGGCGGAGCAGGCTTAGGCCTGTTAGAGGATATTGGGACCCACAGGGAGCGGAGCAGGGGCAGCTACGGACCGAGCCTGGGCCTGATGGAGCGCGTCTGCTCCTACCTGATGTCGCGGCCGGGCGGCCGGTTCCAGTGCCTCCTGGTGGTCATCTGGAGCTTCAGGTGACGTCTGCGGTGCAGGCTTGTTCAAGGCGTCCTCCACGGGAGCAGGCTTAGCGTCGGTGGCCATCTTGGGGGATCTCTCATCTTCAATGCTGTCAGCAGTAGTGGTGGAGGTATCCACTGCCTCCGAGGTCAGACTGGAGTCACGTCTTCTTCCGCGGGAGCGGGAACAGCGGCCTTCTCTTTTTCGGCGCTGGTAGCAATCGGGGTTGTAGACTCCATAGCCGCGGAGGAATCCACTGCCTCCGGGCTTGTGGCAAAGACGGAGGGACCACTTCTCTTCACCAGTTGAGAAACTTGAATCTCCGGTGGGTGGTTTTTTATATACAGGCTCTCCTCCAATAACCATTTGGTTCTATCTTGGTGAAGGGAGCGCCATCTTCCTTGGCTCTTCTGTCACGATCAGTGCAGGAAATGCATAAAGTGAGGGTGGAGCCCAGAGAGAGGAGTCTGCACTCCCTTGGCTCGCATTGCAAAGTTCTTGGTGGGCAGGCTTGAGAGTTCCCGCTTCTAAGGGGGCGTAGTCATCATTTTCACGCTCTTGAAAGCCATGAAGACACTGAGCCATGAGTACAAAAAAATGGCTGATTAACCCTTGTAGTGCTGACGCGCACAATGCAGCGTTTTCTGGTCCCGCAATAAAAGTAATAAAGTCCATTTTCAGGGTCTTTGGCACAATTCTCAGATCTTGCAGTACTGTGAAACATGCAATTTGATCCAGTTAAGCACACAATTGGATCCGGTTCTGTTGGCACACAATTCAGTTCTGTTGGCACACAGCTCGATCCTGTTCCAGTGACGCCAAAATATGCAGTAAGCCGGATTGGAATAATGCACTCTGACGCGATAATAAGTAATGGCTGGGTCAGGAGTAAAAGATAGTTAATAGTTTTGTTCGTGGCGCCAATTGCAGCGTGCGCAGGGTACAGTCTCAGGGCCCTTTAAGGTGTTACAACTCACGTACCAGGTTAGGAATGCCAGAGTGGTGTAATGTCTCTGTGTGGTAATAGCAATGGTGTCAACGGTGTCTCCTACCTGGGTACGGCTGGACTCCTGGATCCTGGCTCACTTGCAATAAAATGAGTGTTTTGCTAGTAGGAGTAATTGAGGGATTTAGTAGCAATAAATGAGATCCAGACTTGGAATATAGTTCAAACTGGTCTTTACTGGTTGCAGCTTTAATCCATGCGAGATACAGCAATAGTCTGAAGTCCCAGCAGGTATTAGCAATGTATGGCAGAAATCTATCTCTTCTGCTTCTATCATATGCCTGGAGCTCTCTACAGGATGAGTCGTCTGCTTGTGGCTCTGTGATGTGGCAGGAATTAATATCTTCTGCTCTGTCTATCTTCTGCTGTATTGGGGACTGACTAGCTGAGGAGGAATATGGCTTCTCCTGGTCTCTGGACGGTACTCACAGATGGTACTCACTGGCTTGGATCCCTAGAACTGGGAGCTTCTATACACACAGCCTTCCCCTAGCCGTGGTGGCTGGCACACTAAGGCTGGGTTCACACCTGAGCGTTTTACAGCGCGTATTGTCGCGCGTTCCTGCCCATAGATTCATTGGATGCCTCTGTGTTCAATCACACAAACGCGCGTAATACGCGCGTTTCCAAAATACAAAAACGCCCCAAAATACGCCTGATAAAAACGCCTGTAAAAAGTGCTTATCGAATATGCTCAGGTGTGAACCCAGCCTTACTCTAACTTCCTTCCCCACCCATGAGGCAGGATGTGGGAACATCCCACACCTCCTCAAAGAGGGGGGAGCTAAACTGGAATGTACTATTCCAGTCTAGAAATACTAAACTGAACAAAGTCTCTGATAAACATTGCTGCCACCTGCTGGTGTACATGGAAAATTACAGCAATATACATTTTACAAGGATTTGAATGCACATTTGTGAGAATGTGATGTTAAATTACACAGGATGACAATGCAAATACACTTAACAGGTTGTAGCGGGGTAAAAGAGTTTCGTAACATAACTCTGGGATGTTACACATTGTAAAAGCAGTTGAACAACATCCTCTTGACCAAGAGATGGAGGAAGATATTTGGGTGGTCACAGGGTGGAGTCTATGGTGGGGGGCTGGGACACAGCAACATTTAGGTGAAGGTTGGGAGTGGGGCTCTCTCTTCTATTCCTGGACACCCATGGATGAACAGCATTTCAGGAGCAAGCTAAGTTATATGTGTGCGTATGTGGGTATGTATATAAGTATAATATCCCAGTAGACTTTATATGTGTACATATAGATATTTGTAGTCGGCGATTGTATTACCAATAGATTATATCTGCTGTTTATGCAGGAGTCTCCATATGTACATATACTAATGGTCAGGTACTGGATGTGAGTTGGTTAGAAGAGTAGATCCAGTAGACTGTAAATTGGTGGACTCTGGATATACTGTATATACATACACATTATTAGCCACATTTGCTTAGCATCCAGGGTGCGCAGGAACGGAGGGGGCTGTGTGTGGTGGTATCCTCTATGTATTGTGTTATCTGTATCTTTATGTATAATGTCCATTGCTTTGTCATCTCTATGTTATCAGTAAACTATTTTTATGTATAAGTATCTGCGAGGGTTGTGTGTTGCTCCTCGGGTGTATGAAGGACTGGACGAGGTGTAATTATACACAGAATAATCGGGTTGTATGGGAAACAAAGGCAACATGCTAGGAATAGAATAGAAGAGATGGAAAACGGAGATATACATAAATCTCCTATCTCCAAGAAGCAAAAATCCCCTTAACAGGGTGCATTATTATTTTTTGACAGTGAGTGTACTGTCTGTATAAATTCCTCACAGTTTTTTGCGATCTTTCCTTGCTGTGATTTAATAGGAATTTTTAATTGTTTACGTTCAGTGGATAACACTCAGATGCAGGACCGATTACAGGGATAGTATGTGCAATGACCCAGTGGATCACTGCTAAAGGTTAATTGTTTGCAGAAAGTTGAATGTTGTGGTTTAATGCTAAAAGAACGTATCTCTCTATGCACTATGTATACCAGATGATTGTGTAAAGCCCTAAAACAGTTAGCACTGGCAGTCCTGGTTGGGTTGCGGTGGAGACCGGGTGAGCCAGCATCCCTTAGTTAGTTAGAGAGTCTTAGATAAGCACAGCTAGAAGGAACACCTAGATGTGTGAGCTCCTGCTAAGTAGGCCTTGTTAAAAGAAACATTCCTGAGATAGAAAATCTGCCATAGAACAACTCGACTAAGAGACTACACCTGAGGGAAACAGAACAGACATTCATAGGTTTAGAACCATCAAGGCCATGCTTGGAAGGTCAGTAAGGTACCGCTCGTTTATGGCATTAACCCCATTTCAACATGCGTCGTATATGTACAGGGCACGTCGGGTCTTAAACCCCTTAGTGACCAGCCTATTTTGGGCCTTAGTGACCATGCAACATTTTTATTTTTTCCATATTCGCATTTCAAGAGCTATAACTTTTTATTTTTCCATCAATATAGCCATATGAGGGCTTGTTTTTTTTGCGGGACAAGTTGTAGTTTTTAATAACACCATTTTGGGGCACACATAGATTGCTGATTAATTATTATTATTAACCCTTTTTCTGGGGGTGGAATGGGAAAACCCAGAAATGCCGCCACTGAGCTTTTATGTTTTTTCACATAACTTACATTATAACTTTATTCGATTACAGTGATACAAAATACATATGTTTTTTTAATGTTTTGCACAATTGCCCTCCACTATCTGACATCTTCAGTGTTGGTGGATGACGTCAGGAGGGGGCCTTCAGTGTGTGGTTGTGCAGATGCCTGCAGGCCTCTTCTGTTGTGACGTGATGCTTCGGTCTAGCATGGTTGAATAATTTCTGCCTCACAGATTCGAGGCAGATGTAGTCCTCTGATCTAAGGTCTGCAGGTAAGAGATCATGGAGAGAAGGTAGGTTATTGGTGGCTCACCTGGTCAGTACAATGTGTAGGTGCTCTGGTTCTGGACTGATTCACCCAATCAGGAGGCGGTTTATAACAATAAAAGTATATAGTGGAAAAACCGGCACTCTACATCTATCAATAATGCTAGGGAGGCAGTATGTGGAATAGTAAAATATGTATTTATTTTTGTAAGGGTACGTTTTTTAGGAATGGGAAATAAAGAGGTAAAGGTTCTAAAAATGTCGAGGTCCAAAGGATGAGGTTCTCATAAATAAAAATAGCAATAAGAATGATGTTTTGCCATATACAGCGTTTGCAGATGCACAATACCAGAGATATGTCAAAAAATATACCAAAAAATAACAGGAGTAACAAAAAATAGCAGATATATGCAGAGTGGAGGTGTGGCACTGCAGTAATTATCTAATAGCGGTTTTCACCTTCCGTGGGTACAGTGAATGGTTGTGTCCATTTATTTGTAGTCCATAAAAATTGTCTATCTGTACCTACGGTCTTGGTCACATAGGAGGTATATAATATATGGATAGAGCGGTGAGAAAAATAGAAAGGATAAAAATATATAAAAAATGAAAAATGTAAAAATATAAAAATATGTAGTAGGTCAGTCGGGTGCTGTACTTAGTGTGGCGTCCCACACATTAAGGGAACTGCACCCTGACTGTTTACCTTTCTTTGCGAGGTGTCCTGGTTGTTGGAGCAGCCTTGCTGCGCTCTGCGGTGTTTGTTTTTCCCGGTCTTCTCGGCGTGCCACGTGGATATGACGTCACTTCTTCGGTGTCTCACGTGTCTTAGCCGGACTTGGTTTTAAGTTTTTTCGTTGGTGGTCTTTTCAATCCGGAGGATTCAGATGGGATTCGTTGCTCGGAAGCGCTTCCAAGGTGAGGTTATTGGCAGGTTTTCAGAGGGAGGTCACCAAACCTCCCTCTGAAAACCTGCCAATAACCTCACCTTGGAAGCGCTTCCGAGCAACGAATCCCATCTGAATCCTCCGGATTGAAAAGACCACCAACGAAAAAACTTAAAACCAAGTCCGGCTAAGACACGTGAGACACCGAAGAAGTGACGTCATATCCACGTGGCACGCCGAGAAGACCGGGAAAAACAAACACCGCAGAGCGCAGCAAGGCTGCTCCAACAACCAGGACACCTCGCAAAGAAAGGTAAACAGTCAGGGTGCAGTTCCCTTAATGTGTGGGACGCCACACTAAGTACAGCACCCGACTGACCTACTACATATTTTTATATTTTTACATTTTTCATTTTTTATATATTTTTATCCTTTCTATTTTTCTCACCGCTCTATCCATATATTATATACCTCCTATGTGACCAAGACCGTAGGTACAGATAGACAATTTTTATGGACTACAAATAAATGGACACAACCATTCACTGTACCCACGGAAGGTGAAAACCGCTATTAGATAATTACTGCAGTGCCACACCTCCACTCTGCATATATCTGCTATTTTTTGTTACTCCTGTTATTTTTTGGTATATTTTTTGACATATCTCTGGTATTGTGCATCTGCAAACGCTGTATATGGCAAAACATCATTCTTATTGCTATTTTTATTTATGAGAACCTCATCCTTTGGACCTCGACATTTTTAGAACCTTTACCTCTTTATTTCCCATTCCTAAAAAACGTACCCTTACAAAAATAAATACATATTTTACTATTCCACATACTGCCTCCCTAGCATTATTGATAGATGTAGAGTGCCGGTTTTTCCACTATATACTTTTATAGGTAAGAGATCATGTATAAGCAAGGCAGTTCATGTAAGGAATCATGTCTGAAATGGGTGATGGCATAAAGGCTTCTCAGTACTCTACCATTGTAAGTAACTATACTTGTGGGGTGATGCCTTCATGGTTTATGCTGGCTTAGTTAACCCTTTGCGTTGCAACAGGAGATATGGTTGGCATTGTCTGAATTTTGAGTTCTGACCCACTCCTGTGTACATCAAGGTGTAGGGATAGTAAAATGATTACTTCAGATTCCTCATTGTCCAACTTGGATTCGTACCCCAATAATTTTTCTTGAGGTCTTTAAAGTTACTTTTTCAACCGCAGACTCTTAATTAAGAAAAATATTTATATTGTTTTATTAGTACAGAGAAGAAGGAAGGTTTTTCCGGTTCACAAAAAACATCCTTTAATTAAAATGAAATGGAAGGTTCCAGACAGGAAACTGTTAATTCCTAGAACATTCAAGAGTAAACTTCCTTTTAATGAAGAAGATGAATCTGTGTTGGTTGATCTTCCTAAAGTAGATGTATCTCTAGCTAAACTGGTAAAAAACACTAATGTGCTTACTGTAAGGGACTCTGCGGTTTTGGTTCCCTTGCGGGCAGATACGGTGGGGCGTCCACATGGGCGCCGGAGGGGAGGGCCGCGGGGATCCCTGAGGCAGAATTGCCGGGCTGATGGCAATACGTCGCGCCCAGTCCAGCCTCCGGTGCATCCTGCGGGTTCCGTTCCGGCGTCCATGCCGGCACAATCCCGTGCCGAGCCTGTTGGGCGTCCGCATGCACACCCGAGGGGTTATTCGCAAAGGAATGCGCGGCCTAGTGTGCATGCATCTTATGCGCTACGTCGGCCACTGGCAGGTAAAGCATCTGTGCACAAATTCAAAGTTGATTAGGGATTTGCTGCACAGGTGCTAGTAAGTAGGATCATCACATGACCTATGAGGTTCTGACAAGCAGCACTCTGTGATTGGCCAGCAGGTGTTATAAAGGTGATCTCCCTGGCTGACCAGTGCTCACTGTTGTCTCTACAACCTGGGAGTATGCTGGTTCAGATTCACTAAGTTTATTCCATGCATGAACTCTGTGTGTCTCTGTGAATGCCTCTGGAAACCTCGTCTCTGCTCTACAGTTGCACCGTGTGTGGCCTCGGATCGGACCTTGGATACTTCACAGTCTCATCCTTAGGTATTTGGTTTCACGGACTATTCTGTATGAACTTGTCACGGCGGGCGTGCACTCGGAATAACGCACCAACCAGGCTCTGGACGAGAGACAGGGGAAGGGTCACCTCCTAGCTAATCCCTGACCTCTTTCCCTGCACTGCTCAGCCCACATACAGACCTTGAAGGTAGGTGTGATGTGTCCTCCAGCCTGGGCTGACAAAACCCTGAATTCCCTGAGATGGTGAAGTGGGGAAATAGGAGCAGCCTGCTCGCACAGAACCTGGATGGGAAAGATGACACAAAACAACCAAACTAGAAATGACACTTATCTTCCAGAGAAGGAACAGACAGCCAACCTTCCCTCCTAGCTTCCCAGACCACAATGATTAGTATAATCCGCTCAGATCACTTAGCTGGAGTGCTATTTAAACTAATGACTCCACCCAGTGCACCTGATGAGAGGCGGATCCAGCAGGGCACCAAAACAAACACTAACTTCGTGCTGCTATGCTGGCTGACCTCCGCACATCGTCAGAGTGAGGCATGACAGAATTTTAGCCTGGTCTGGCTTTTCTCTGACGTTTTCCCACAGAGGTTATTATTTGAACTACGTTATTTCTGTATGATTTCTGACTTGGACTTTACTGCTGTGTTTTCAATAAATCCACATTTGTTCAGATCTTTGCCTGGTTGCTTGGGGTTCTGCAGCATTACACTTCCCTTTGAAGATATGATATACTAGGAGGATCCCATGGATGAAAAGGTTGACACATGTCTCAAAAAGGTCGTGGGAAGTGACATCACTTTTATCCAAGCCAAATTTAGCATCCACCTCGGTGGCCAAATCCCTTAGGATACTTTCACACTCACGGTAAGCTGTTTCAGCAGGGGAACAGCCAGTCGAATCCATACTACCGTTTGCACATGTGTGCTGCTGGAAGTCCGACCCGCCCCATTCACTATAACAGGCACCGGCCAGAGATCCGGACGGAGCACGAAAAACATGCAGAGAGCTGGCCAGACAAGTCACTGGGGCCGGGCGGACTTCTGGCAGCACACGTGTGCAACTGGTAGTACGGATCCGGCTGGCTGTTCCCCTGCTGGAACAGCCTGCCGGAAAAGCTTACCACGAGTGTGAAAGTAGCCTAAATGGTGGTTGGTATAGATGGAGTCTTTACTAACAGAAAACACTGCATATAATTCTTTAAGAGATTCTTTGTCCCTTTTGCTAAAGGCAGTAGATTTTTTTTAGTCAGATGCAATAGTCGAGTCCCTAAGAATGGCAGCTAAGACTACAGCACTTTTTATTTCAGCTAGAAAGGCTTTGTGGTTAAAGTCATAGTCAGGAAATGTCAGTTCAAAACGTAAAAGGGTTTTCCAAGATTTTTTTAACTGATGACCTATCCTTAGGATAGGTCATCAGTATCTGATAGATGGGGGTCCGACACCCAGAACCCCAGACGATCAGCTGTTTTGAGAAGGCAGCAGCATTTCTGTGAGTGCCGCTGCCTTCTCTCAGCTCACTAAGCACAGCGCCGTACATTGTATAGTGGCTATGTTTGGTATTGCAACTCAGTCCCATTTACTCCTAGGCCATATGATCGATGAACGTGTTATCACTGCCCTAGGTTAGGGCATCAGGTACTTGTGCACCTGGCTAACAGCCAGATGCCCTTCTGAACTCTGTATGGTGATAGGGCAGTATTTCATGCTGCACTATGGTATTTGGTTCTGCTGGGGTGGTATTTTGTGCTGCACTACAGTATTGCTGGCCCCACCTACTTCTGTTGTCCCTGCCTACCTGTGGCTTGTGTTGACCCTCCCCATTTGTGTTGCCCCACCTTCTGTCAATTTGGACTTGGCTAAGACATGGGGCCACTTTTAGATTTTTTTTCCAGGACCACTTTAAGTTCCCAGTCCGCCCCTGTCCCCTATCCACAGGATATGGGATAACAGTGGGCCAGCACCGAAGGAATACATTTGCCTTGGGGTCAATGGAAAAAAAACTGGTCGCTTTCCTGTTGGTCATTGAGGCAAATAAATCTATTTATGGCCCCCCCCAAAGCTTAACTATCTGAGAAAACACACCCAGGACTAACCTCCACTTCCTTCTGATCTAGTCTATATCAACTTAAAAAATCTGCTCTCCAATTAATAAACTGAAATAAAATAAATAAGCAACTGCAGTACCATTGTATAACGATCATGAAACAAGGAACATCTGCTGTACAACTCTCAATACTGCTAACAGCTTCTCCTCGTTTGAAGGCATTCTTCTAGGGCCCCTGGAATAACTTGTCTTGAACATGGCCTCTCCAACCCACCAGACTGGCATCTGTGGTCACCACTAAGGGATCCAAAACTCTCCAGGGAACCCCCTGGGACAGATTCTCCTACTGAAGCCACCATCTTAGGCCGAATGCCCACTGCCGTTTTTCACGGCAACCACTGACGCCGTGCGCTCTTGCTCTCAGCAGGAATCCAGGCCGCGGTTCCACGGACAGCTCACAGCCGTGAAAAATGGCCGTGGGCATTCGGCCTTAGGGAATGCAGGGTCCAATAGGACACCCAAAATTTCCTATCTAACTTGTCCACTTCTCCGTACCAAACGTAAAGAAGCTCAGCCATCTGGAATGAGCTTGGGCCCACTTTCAGATTCTTCTCTGGAGCCAGAAAGGATCTTCAGGTTTTTGAATCCAGTAAAATGTTCAAAAACTGTTGAGACCCTTTGTAGTGTCATCCAGGTTTACTGCATATTCGAAATCCAACCTAGGGATGACAAAATCTCTATGAACTGATTGACATGATCTGAACATGCTAACTTGAAAGGTCCCACCACCAGGAAGTTGTCCAGATAGGGCACAAACAGAATGTCTTCCTTCTATTTCATTATCATTGAGGCCCTATGTCTTTTGCTGCTGTATATGAACTACTATTCCCATTATCTGTTCTGCAAAGAGAGACTTTATTTATTGTAACTAAATGGGCCTGGTGATTGACTCCATTAAAGGGGTTGTCACTTCAGCAAATAGCATTTATTATGTAGAGAAAGTTAATACCAGACACTTACTAATATATTGCTATTATTCATATTGCTTCCTTTGTTGGCTAATTCATTTTTCCATCACATTATATGCTGCTTGTTTCCATTGTTACGACCACCCTGCAATCCAGCAGTGGTGGTCGTGCTTGCACACTATAGAAAAAAGCACCAGCCTGTGTTAGCTCCCATGCTCCCAGCCACCAGAGAGGCCAGCACTTTTTCCAATAGTGTGCAAGCACGGCCACCTCTGATGGATTGCAGGGTGGTCGTAACAATGGAAACGAGCAGTGTATAATGAAATGGAAAAATGAGCCCAGCAAGCAAAGGAAGTAGGTATCAACCGATTATCGGTTTTACCGATATTATCGGCCGATATTCAGGATTTTGATCGGTATCGGCATTTATTTTGCCGATATTCCGATAGCGTATGGGGAACACAGATCGCGCTGCTGACAGCGCTCTCCGTGTTCCCTCAGCAGCACAGGGGAGAAGGAAGCAGTGTCTCCTCCCCCTGTGCTGCTGCTGCTGCCGCCAATGAAAGGACAGGGGACAAGAGAAGGGGAGGGGCTGTGGCCACTGCGCCACCAATGAAGAGAAATCTCTCATTTATTCAAATTGAACAGGAGGCGGGGAGCTGGCTGCAGAATCACATAGCCGGCTCCCGACCTCTATGAGCAATAGCTGCGATCTGCGGTAGTTAACCCTTCAGGTGCCGCGGATCGCAGCTACTGCTCATAGAGGTCGGGAGCCGGCTATGTGATTCTGCAGCCAGCTCCCGCCTCCTGTATATGAATAAATAAGAGATTAATCTTCATTGGTGGCGCAGTGCGCCCCCCCAAGCCCAGTATCAGACATTGGTGGTGCAGTCCCCCCCCCCCCAACCCCAGTATTAGACATTGGTGGCGCAGTGCGCTCCCCCCCAAGCCCCCCCAGTATTAAGCATTGGTGGCGCAGTGCGCCCCCCACCCCACTATTAAAAACATTGGTGGCGCAGTGCGCCCCCCCACAGGATCCCCTCTTCCCTGCTCCTCCGATCGGAGCCCCAGCAGTGTAATGCTGGGGCTCCGATCGGTTACCATGGCAGCCAGGACGCTGATGAAGCCCTGGCTGTCATAGTAAGCTCCATGCTGCTGTGTGTACAAAGCTCAGGGCAGCAGGGAGAGTGTAAGGTACTATTCACCCTGATAGATCTCTATCAGGGTGAATAGGACAAGGGTTCTAGTCCCTAAGGGGGCTAAAAGTCAGTTAAAAAAAAAAAAAAGTTACAAAAATAAAAAAACAAAATATTAAGTATAAATGAAAAAGAAAGATTTACAAAAAAAAAATACACATTAACAATAAACATTAATTTTCAGCAGATTTGTGTAGGAATTTTTTTATTTTTTTTAAATGAAAATTCCCAGAATATCGGTATAAATTATCAGCTATCGGCCTGAAAGTTCACAAATTATCGGTATCGGCCCTAAAAAATCAATATCGGTCGATCCCTAAAAGGAAGCAATATAGAAAATCACAATACATTAGTAGGTGCATTGGATTAACTTTCTCTACATAAGAAATGCCACTTGCTGAAGTGTCACAACCCCTTTAATTTTACGTTGGTCCTGCATCTGCCCTTGCACCCTGCCAACTATATACCATAAAGGGCACCCCAAATACCACCAGACGGGAGTCACGAAAAGGCTCAAGGAGTGACTGAGGGAAGAAAGAGTGCATAAACTATTGACTGCTACACCGCCTCAGGGTGGACAGTCCCCTTGAACCACTACTACTCCCATCCTCCTCAAAGCTCCTATCCCCTGCAGGTCACTACATACAGCAGATAGCACTTGTGTTGCTATCACATAACTAGGACAAAATTGTATCCCATAGGAGTAAACAGTGAAATTCCTATTGAATGTTAGCAAGCAAAGATCTTGAAAACCGTGAGGAATTGATATACAAAGTGTATTGGAAAATTGTATAACTTATTACATTTAATTGGTGAACCCAAAGGACTGGTCACTGACCTCATTGACCAACAGGCAGCCACCTACAGGTGGCACTAGAGAGGTTTTCTTAATCCTAGAAGAGAGATAGTTTGTATACTTGTTCCCAAGGAACATTTACCTAAAGACTCCCTACCAACTGGATCTCAGCAAGGAGGTTAAGTGCCTTCTGCGAGGCAGTTCTGCTCTCTGAGAAACATCTTTAATAGGGTCACAGAGCTGCAGATATCCTCAGGATAGGTCATCAATATTAGATTGGTGGGGATTGGACACCTCCACTTATCATTTGCTTTGGCCAGTTGCTGGTGCCAGAAACTATACAGTGTATGGAGTGGGAAGCAGACCATGATGGGGTACTGCAGCTCGGGAAAAATAACTGAAATAAAGTGGCCTAAATGGGAGGAGATGCTCAAATCCCCCAAACACTGTGGTGTTTATAACCGGGGGAGCAATTCCTCCGCATGTGATCCGTTGCTAACGGCAATCCCCAGCAGTAATTAATACAATGGAGGGTGTCGGCCGCAGACCACATGAACCACAAAAGCATCCTACAAAGATGGGATAATGTGTGGATGCGAATATAAGAATACATAAATCACTGCGAAAGGTGCACCACAATGATATGGGTACTGCAGCTCAGATCCTATTCAAGTAAATGGGAGCTAAGCTCCAGTATGCCAGCTCTGGATAATATAAAGTGTATAGAGCGTTCTACTTCTGCTCCATACATAGCCAGCCGCTGTGGCAGCCCAAAATAGCTGATCGGTGGGGGTACTGGGTGTTGGACCCCCACCGATCTGATATTGATGACCTATTCTGATGATATCTGTAGCCTGGAGAACCAGTTTAATATTACTCAAACAGTTGCATACTTTCAATGGAGGCAGACCATGCAATTGCTCTGGGGCCCAGAGAGATGGGGGCCCAGTGGAGAAGGAGTTCAACTGACAAGAAAGTGCTGCATTTTTATGCAACAACCACTATGGGGACCTCAGTGCAAAGACATTTTCAACTTCTAGTAAATGGTAACTATATAATTTCCTGTGCAGTGAGCTCCCCCTAGTGGTGGCTGCAGGCAGCCAACTTAGTAATAGAAGGGAAGCAGGTGATTTATCAATGTGCTCATTCTGAACACCATATTTACAAATGCACCTATTTCACTTTTTCTGACATAGAAGTCGGACAAAGTAGGCAAGGTGGAGGGCGCGTTTTTCTATTGCAATTTTTTAAAATAAATATTTCTTCCACTTAAAAAAAAAGCTATTCCAAAAATGTCCGCCTCTGTTGACAGGACTTTTTTTTTTTCTGTTATGAATAACGGAAAAACTGAACTGTTATATGTGCCCAAAGAAATATTTAGCGACGGAGCAAAATGAATGCCTCTTAAAGGGTTTCTGAGAAAAATTGTTATGTAGCTGACTGACATTAGTGATGTGCTAATGTCAGCAATACATAACAGTGTGATTTATAACTCCCTGCCAGCCGCCGTTCCCTCAAAATGAAGACTTTTATAATATGCTAATGAGCCTATAGGTGTTAGTGGGGCGTTGCTGCAGCACCTAGAGGCTCCGTCTTCTCACCCTTTGGCACGCCCATGTACAGTTGATTGATGTCCGAGTTCTCCTCAGTGTCCCGTAAATCCTGTGCTGTCCCGTTTAGTATTCGGCGCAGGCAGTGAAGGACCCGCTCCTGCTGCCGGCTTCCTTCCTTTGGCGCAGGCGCAGTGAGGAAGTCGGCAGCAGGAGCGCGTCCTTCACTCACTGCGCCTGCTCCAAATACTAAACGGGACAGCGCAGGCGCGGGATTTACTGGACACTGAGTAGAACTCGGACGTCAATCAACTGTACATGGGCGTGCCAAAGGGTGAAAACACGGAGCCTCTAGGTGCTGCATATATACTGGAACACCTTCCCAATTAAAATATACCTTTTAATAATATTCTATTAAAATCTGGCCTACAGCCGGACTACACATACAAGGAAAGTCGACAAACAATGTCCTATTATGGCAAAAAAAGGAATGGCTATAGTTACACGTATGGCTATAGTTACACCTATATCAAGGTAAAGATACACGACTGGTAAGCAATCCTGGGGATTTTGATTACCCCTGCACAAGGTACTCTTAGTGTAAGGCACAGTTGAGGACCAGAAAAGATTGTTAAGGAAACCAATATATTGTAGTTCACTATTAATCCTATTGCATAAGTTCACATGGTACACATTCCGTTATTGTTCACGGTTAGCTGAAATAAAATACACATTCCGTGATTGTTCACGGTTAGCTGAAATATGATACACATTCAATAATTGTTCACGGTTAGCTGAAAATACTGAGTCTGTATATCGTGAATATTCACATATTGTTGAACCACAGCCAAGATTACTTGGTAACTTACGATTCGCTGAAATACCAGAACAGATGGAATCAGATGGTTACTCACGATTGCTAAAATACCAGGGCAGATGGAATAGGATGGTTAGCTCGGTCGTCAAGGGGTGTAGTGCTCCATAACTAGACGGAGATCTGGTGCTGGTAAAGGAAGCGTTATGATGATTATTTCGCACTAATGATGATTGAGGTGGTCTGTAGGTCGTGATGGCAATAATACAGCTCACAAATGTGATATCCAATAGTAGAAACAATAATCCTATCCTATAAATGTCCCTTCATGACCCTACATAGACTCAGCCCAGGGACACCCCTTAATGGTAGAGGCTCCCTGTCCTCGTGCCTATACTGGCTCTCCCTTTATCACCCTATCCTAATTGCCAAAAGGCTAGGCATATAAGACACACTAGAAAAACAGATACAAACATACAAATCCCAACGCTACGTTTCCCCAGTCCAAATATTTTCCGACTGGTTCGTCAGGGGAAGTGGAGACCAATCCTCCATCAGCAATATCTCATGATAGAGATTTTCAGATTCGGCGTCTCTCAATCAAGACCCTCCAGGAATGGAAGCCCAGATGTAGGCAAAAAATGACCAGTGTCCCCAGGTCCTGTTCAAAAACAGCGCCTTATAAAGTGTCCTCCCCAATTAGTCCCTCCCCTCTTAGATAATTAAGTTACCAAGACTAATGAATTTGATATTCAGAGTGTTCTCTCCTGGATTATTTAACATCCCCCTAGTCATGGTAATAGCACATTTCATAGAAAACATATTATATAGTCATAAACCACCTCACAGTTGATGATCCATATAGGCAGCATGTAAAACGCCGATTTGGAACGCATATGCGTTCCACAGACCGGAAGTGATGTCCGAAACAGGAAGTGGTGTCCGAAACCGGAAGTGACGTATCTAGTGCTGTCCCGATACCCGGAAGTTGTTTTGGAACGCAAATTGCGTTCCACCAGGCGATTTGGATATTAAATGAGGCTGTGCAATTGGTTTGCAATCATCATAATGTTTAAGTCATTACAAATAGCATGTTTATTAATGTATCATTGCTATCCGTTTATTATTTCCACCGAAATCGATTATTAAGTGGATAATATGATATAGCATTTAGCAAACAGTAAAGAAGGGGGGGGAAGAATGGGACAAAGAGTGGAGGCTTAGAGGGAGTTGGATCACCCTAAATGGGGATTGAGGACACTTTATATATTGACAAGGTTCCACTGGACCATATATTAACAAGCCATCAGGGGGGAAAAGAATTACAAAATACACCCCCTTCCGGCACTATGATAATTACTGAAGGATCAATTCTGATCCGATATTTTAATTTATGACAGAATGTATGATAACAATAAAGTCACCATTGGTAGTTGGTTTAGTTGAGGAAAGAGAAGGGGGCCACCCGAGGAGGTGAACCCCATATACAGCCGGACATCAAGGATTTAATAGTCGTGCCAGAGTGGACGGATGAGCAAGAAAAGTAGAGTAATTCATTTTGTGGATGCCCTGAACAGGCAATAATTATAAGAATGAGTTCTAGTCGTGGCTGAGTGGGAGTTGTTGACAGTGTGTCTCACTCAATAATTATATTTATGTGGGAGAAGTCAGGAACGGAGGATGCACCTATTTTACAGGAAGCAGCCGAACGATAATTGTTCATTGAGGCCATGTGGACTATAAGTTTTTAGTCTATATATCCACTGGCATTCCTTCTGTAAAATCTTTTTATCCCAATCTCCTTTACGTGGGGAGGGAGGAATGATTTCAATGATTTGAAATCCCAGGGATTCAGGATCCCCCCCATGGAACTCAAGTACATGATTCGACACTGGTTTGTCTCGTTTATGTCTAATATCCCCTAGGTGCTCACCTACTCTCCTCCTCAACTCCCTTTTAGTCTTACCCACATAATTTAAGGGACACGTACATGTTATAAGATAGACCACTCCACAGCTCCTACAATTACCAAAGTCCCTTATCTCAAAAGTTCTATCCGTTGTGACACTTTTAAAGGATTTTGATGTAATAATGAATGGGCATGCTATGCAACCACTACATTTAAATGTTCCCAACGGTCTCCTATCCAACCAGGTTCCAGAGGTTTTCGGTGTGGTGTAGAAACTATGGACCAAATGGTCCCTTATCGATTTTCCCCTCCTGAAAGTGATCCCTGGTTTGGGTGGGAGCACATCTAGGTGATGCAGCAACGCCCCACTAGCACCTAGAGGCTCATTAGCATATTTTAAAAGTCTTTATTTTAAGGGAACAGCGGCAGGCAAGGAGTTATAAAGCATACGCTTATGTACTGCTGATGTCATCGCTAATGTCAGTCAGCTACATAACGATTTTTCTCATGACAGAAACCTTTTAAAGGGTTCCATTTTGCATTCCGTCCTAAAATTCCGTTATATTCCATTATAACTCTGTTATAATGGAACCCTATAACGGAATTTATAATGCAAATGCAGATTTACAGAGGCCACTGAGGAAACTTGTACGTGTTAGGCCACATTCACATCTCCAGTGAACGTTTATGGCAGGGTGTTCTGGCAGAACTGGCGTTCACCGGATCTGTAATTGCTGGATTCGACAGATCACCGCCAGATCCCTATTCACTATATTGGGATCTAGCAGTGATCTGGCCGCTTTTCAACATAAATGCCAGGTTTGGGACGGACAAATACCACTGCAGCTGACATTTATGCCGGATCAGGCTGCCAGATCATCTCTAACAGAGATGTGAATGCAGCCAAACAGTCCTGTTCTATTATAAGAAGGTCCTAAAAGAGTTCATTCCTGTAATTAGATGTAGATTGCTATTTACGTAGCTCCTTACACTTGCATTAAATGGATCTGGAAGACTGTTCTGGCAGAGACCAGCTTCTCAGAGTTCACCAGATCCAGCATAGCCAGATACTATTATTCTTTGCAGGGTCCCATTGACTGTAATAGGATCCGGCAACGATCTAGCCACTTTCTGGCATAAGTCCAGGTTTCAGCTGGACAAAAACTGTTGCATGTTACGCCAGATCCTATTATAGTTACAGGGGTCCACTGGAGAGGGACAGTATTCGGCTAAGCTGGATCTGGTGAACTTGATAAATTCGATTCGCTGCGAAACTGAATTTCCTCATGCTTCGCAGTAGCAAATCGATTTACCTGAAATAGTGCAAAAAAAAATAAAAAATCATACATACCTACTCCATTTGCTCACGATGGGCCAGCTGCCGCCATCTTGTTTTAAGATCTTGGCCAAAATCCTGTGTGCAGTGACGTATGACATCACCACGCCAGTCCAGCATGATGACGTTATTTCGGTCCCCATGAGATTTCGCACCTGATCTTCAAGCAAGATGGCGTCCAGCTGCCCGCCATGTGCAAATGGATCTGGTATGTATGATTTTAAAAAAAATATATAAAATTTTACAATGTGTTGTGTACATCAGATGCCGCGATCATGTATGAACGCGATATCTGAAGGGTACAATGACGGGGAGCTCCCTGTCATTGCACCCACTACTTACAAAGAAATGTACTTCGCGATGAAGTAATTCGTCACAAAGCAAATTTTTTTTTAACATTCAGATGCCAGCATTTTTGTGGTCATACCCCCACCTATCAGGCACCTATCATCTTTCCTGTGCATAGGGGATAAGTAGTTGTAGTGGGATGACCCCTTTAAAGGGGTTTCCAGGATTAGAAAAATATCCAGAAACAGAGACTCCATAGAAGTTAATAGGACTCTGCGGCAATACCACACACAACCTGTGGACAGGTGTGGCACATTTTTTGGAAGAAAGCATACATATTTTTCTAATCCTGAACAACACTTTTAAAGTATCTTCTTTTTCTAAATGTTTCCAGAAAAAAGGACAGTTAGATATGTGTCATGCAAAATATATGTTTCCTCATAGCCAGTGGCCTGCCTAAGGTGTTTGGCACCCGTTTGGCACCCCCGCCCTCCCTCCCCAATACTTTAAAAAATTGTACCCCCTCACAGTAGCATTGCCCTCGTTGTACAACCTTCACAGTAATGTCCAGATATGTGCCCCCTAATAATATCAACATTGTGCCCCCTCACAGTATTTATACCCTCATTGTACAACCTTCACAGTAGTTATGCCCACACTGTGCCCCCTTCATAGTAGTTATACCCTTATGGTGCCCCCTCACATTAATTATGCTCTCTCTGTGCTCTTTCACAGTAGTAATGCTCTTACTGAGCTCCCATAACAGTTATGCCCCTTCACAGTAGTAATGCCTTTTGTGCCCCTTCACAGTATTAATGCCCTTTGTGCCCCTTTTCACAGTAGTAAAGCCCTCTGTGCCCCCTCAATGTTAATAAAATAAAAATAAAACAGTAACTGCTCACCTAGTCCCGTTCCTGATGCTCAGGAGAAGAACAGGCAGATTCCCAGGCTGCAGGCTCCTCCCAAACAGGCCAGCAGCGCAATCTGTGCAGGCTGAAAGGTGGAGCAGAAGGTTCCCTGCTTCACCATTCAGTGCACTGGCCTGAAGAAGAGAAGGAGCGCTGGAAACTGAGTGGTCGGTGAGTGAAAGGACCGCAGCTCCCTAGTGCTCCAGCAATGAGCTCTTCCATCTGTATTGATGGAAGCACTCATTGCTTCTGGTACCGCCCTGAGAGCGGGCACCGGGGCGCACCGCCCCCCACCCCGTTCCTTGGCACGCCACACATACATTGGCAAAAAAAGAATGTAAAAGCATAGTACAATACACTTTTCTATCCTGCAGAGTCCTGCAAGAAAATGTATTATTTTTCTTACAATGGAACTCCATGATGACAGATGCCACTCTATGTTATCCGTTGGAGGCATACATTTACAGGGGTTGTCCCACAAAAAATATTCTACATTTTTCAAACCAGCGTCTGAATTGGAATACTTTTGTAGTTGCATGTAAGTATACATTTTGTATAGCCACTGAGTTATTCACTCAAATCTATCTGTATAGCGCCACCTGCTGTCTGCTGACATACATGCTCAGTTCCATCCTTCACCTATCGCCAGCTGCAGCAGAAAGGACAAGCATCCTGTGAAAGGAAACATTCCCTGAGCTACAGTAGAAAGGACACGCCCCCTTCTCTGCAGCAGAAGACACACTCCCCTTGAGCTTTCAGCTTGAAGTAAATCTAGCAGAGCAATGAATGGGGAGATCTCTGGATCCATGGGAGGTACAGGGTTGGTTCTAGCTATGTTAGGGCCAGGGGCGTCGTTAGGTCAAAACATTCGGGGCTTGAGCCCCAGATGTTTTGACCAGTGCCCCGAATGTTATGCTGGCAGTCATTTCCACACAATCTCCTGCACAGCCCGGAGCCTGACTCCGCCCACTCATGTGACTGATCACGTGCTCCTGACATCATGAAAGGTCCTTTAGCCCACTAGGAACTATCAACTCCTGAGGTAGGACATGTGAATGGGTTGTGTCTAAACTCCAGACACCAAACAGACCTGGTCGTTTTGCAGTATGGGAAATAGCCAGCTCTCTATGAGCTGTCTAAACTCCAGACACGGTACGGACCTTTTTATCCCCTAGTGGACGGGTCCGGAACAGAGCTAGTGTTTAGCCAGCTCACATTGATTTGGCTAAACTCCAAACACGGTGCGGACCTCTTAGCCCCCTAGTGGTTAGGTACAGAACTATGATGGGATTTAGCTGATTCAAAGTGAATTGGCTAAACTCCATACTCCGTAAGGACCTTCTTAACCCTTTGTGGTATGTGATCCATTACAAATAATTTTGCCAAATAAAGTTGAACAGATGAGTGGTAGAAAATCTCATTTTTATTTTTAATCCTTATAAGGCCTCCTGCAGAAGACCGGATGGTTTTGAAGTCCGTTTTAAAAGGATACGTTTTTAAATTTTTTTTGTTTCAGTACTGTCTCAGTTTCCGTTCCGTTTTTCTGTTTGGTTTGCGTTTTTTGAGGAACTTAAACAAGGCATATACAGTAATTACATTCTAAAATTCCGCTGGGCATAAAATTTTCAATAGACGGTTTATCAAAAAATGGAACAAATACGGAAAACATACGGATGCATTCTGTATCCGTTTATTTTACAGCCCCATTGACTTGAATGGAGCCACGGAACATGATTTGCGGGCAATAATATGACCTGTTCTATCTTTGAACTGAAAAACGGAAACTGAATGCATACGGAGTACATTCCGTTTTTTTCCATATATGGGATTTAAAAAGCCTTTTGCCAAACGGAAACAAAAAACTTTTGTGTGCAGGAGGCCTAACTGTTTAATATCACTATAAAACGTGAATCCATATCATGGACGCCCTTCACCCCGAGTCCTGTTAGAACAAGGTGTGACCTCAGATGATGCTGCAGAGGAGCCTCTAATCACTGAGAAATGTCCGCCTTCCAGTGTCCGAGAAAACGAAAGTATCGGCTCAAATTTTCTATTCATCAAGTGTTATCTGTGAAATGTTACCATCAAATTATACATCCAGATTGCAATACTCTGGCGGTAACCTGTGATTTCACCATCATCATGGTCAAATGAAAGCTCAGCATGAGCCCCATCAGATCTGCTGCTGGTGAGGTCCTCTTCAGACATGGAGTTTAGCCTGCTCACTGTGAACTGTCTATTTCCCATACACCAGATGGACCTTTTCTATGTGTTATATACAGAGAGGTTCTCCTGCTGGTGAGGTCCTCTTCAGGTATGGAGTTTAGCCTGCTCACAGTGACTGTCTATTTCCCATACACCAGATGGACCTTTTCTCTGTGTTATATACAGAGAGGTTCTCCTGCTGGTGAGGTCCTCTTCAGACATGGAGTTTAGCCTGCTCACAGTGACTGTCTATTTCCTATACACCAGACGGACCTTTTCTATGTGTTATATACAGAGGTTCTCCTGCTGGTGAGGTCCTCTTCAGACATGGAGTTTAGCCTGCTCACAGTGTAATGTCTATTTCCCACACACCAGACGGACCTTTTCTATGTGTTATATACAGAGAGGTTCTCCTGCTGGTGAGGTCCTCTTCAGACATGGCGTTTAGCCTGCTCACAGAGAACTGTCTATTTCCCATACACCAGACGGACCTTTTCTATGTGTTACCTACAGAGACATGGGTTTTAGCTGCCATTCAAACCGCTTCGGGTTCATGGTCTGACTGAAAATTGGAGTCTGGTAGAAAATGTCAGAATTCCAATATTGTCTAACGTTTGGCTTCTTTACTACGCCCATATGCAGCACGAGTCCCCAAAACTTCATCATCTCTGCTGCATCTACTGGGGTCCAACCTAGGGGTCTAGCGTATGGAGAACTCGGGTTCTGAGCAATGAATTGTTGGGCGTCTAAATTGGTTTCGGTCACCATTAGATTTACAAAATTTTCAGAGAAGATTTTGAAAAAATCTAGCTCAGCGAAGTCCGCACAATCTATCAGAATTCCTGAGTGGCCCACGAACTCCGGAATTTGGGGCTGATAATGGTCAGGGGGTGGGGTCCATGTGGGCTCACTCTGGGGGGCTGCCTCCGCTGCTACCCTGGGGCACCTTCTAAAGCAGGCATGCTCAACCTGCGGCCCTCCAGCTGTTGCAAAACTACAACTCCCAGCATGCCCAAACAGCCTACGTCAGGGCATTGTGGGAGTTGTAGTTTTACAACAGCTGGAGGGCCGCAGGTTGAGCATGCCTGGTCTAAAGGGTCCCTCATCAGCGGATGAGGATGAGGGGGTAGAGGAAAGTGGCATCCTCTTCTTCCTCACTGGCAGACTCTGTATCGGAGGCAAGCATGGCGTATGCCCCTTCAGCTGAATATAGTCGTTGGGATGAATGGGACATTTTTATTTTATTGAGGTGTGAAACGTGTACACCTTTATTTAGTGTGGGGAGTGTATGTAGTGTTTTCACACGTGAAGGGGCTTGTAATAAATTTAAATTTAGAAGAAAAGTTCTAAAAAAATAAAAACATTTTCAGCAAAAAAAAATAAAAAATTACTTGCAGCGCAAACTGAGCAGACGCGATCAGTAATGGACACTACTGATCGGTGCTCAGTGGTTGCAAAGATGGTGCGTTCGTGCTGAAATCTAAACTGCCACTAACTGAAATTGAGAGAGATATCTATGTATCTATCTAACTAACTAACTTAAACTAACTACCACTAACTGCAGTTATTTTTTCACACACAAATGTGAAAAAGAAAAAAACCCTCAAATGTGCAAATGCTACTGAGCACACGACTGATTGTGCGCGCTGCAGAGCACCACAGATCGTAAAAAACGTTACTACATTGGCTAAAATTTTTACTTATATCTATATAGAAATATATAACTCTATATATATTTATATAAAGCCCTAACTACCAGTTCTTTTTTAACCCCCAAAAATTTTATATGAAAAAAATTTGCCAAAAAATCTGCACAAATAGTCCGCAGGTGCTGATCAGGCAGGTACGCACTGAAAAGCACTTGGCGGTCACAGGTTGCACACAGAAAAAGTGATGCAGAGCTGGAAAATGGTTAAAAAAATAAATAAATGCACGGACCAAATGGTGTCCTTAAAAAAAGGATGGGGGGGACTGCAAAAATTGTGCAGCTATTCCAGATGTTGTTGTTCTTTCTTCTTTTCAGCAGCAAAGGCGTTAAATTCGTAGTGGTGGTACAGCACAAGTCCCAGCAAGCCACAGAACCTATCTGCAAGCAGTCACTAGCTAGAATGGCTGCATGCAGGGACGTTCTGCCTCTTCCTGTGCAGCTATAGCGCTGCCATTGGCTGGAGCGTTGTTTCAGCCAATCGCAGCGCTGGCAGGGGACCCAAAACACTGGTGTTCCCTGCCTCACCTCGGAGGTGACCGGTGCTGACCAGTTCAGCACCGGCCACTGTCCTCTGACCTCCTCCCAGCAGCTGCTGACAGCTTCCTGTGCTGCGATGTGACGACACATTGATCATCCAATCGCAGCACTTGGAGCTGCAGGGCATAGCTGCCTGCCGGTAAGAGCACCCATGGTGCAGCGATTCCACCCCGATCTTCCCCCAGACCTCATGAAGTACATGTACGTCATGGGTCCTTAAGGGGTTACAACAGCACCCAGCAGCTATGGTGCTCACGAGCGGCCACCATATTTAAATACCCACCCACCGAGGTACAGTACTGATCAAAAGTTTAAGACCACTTGAAAAATGGCAAAAAATCAAATTTTACATTGTTGGATCTTAACAAGGTTCCAAGTAGAGCTTCAACATGCAACAAGAAGAGATGGGAGTGAGACAGAACATTTTTTGAGCATTCAATTAATTGAAAATAACGATTAAACAAACAGGCTGATCCAAATTTTCGGACCACATGCCTTTAGGCCTCTTTCACACGGGCGTTGCGGGAACATGCGTGATTTTTCCACGCGAGTGCAAAACATTGTAATGCGTTTTGCACGTGCGTGAGAAAAATCTGCATGTTTGGTACCCAAACCCGAACTTCTTCACAGAAGTTCGGGTTTGGGATCGGTGTTCTGTAGATTGTATTATTTCCCCTTATAACATGGTCATAAGGGAAAATACTAGCATTCTGAATACAGAATGCATAGTACAATAGGGCTGGAGGGGTTAAAAAAATAATAATTTTTAACTCACCTTAATCCACTTGATCGCGCAGCCCGGCTTCTCTTCCGTCTTCTTTTTTGCTGTGTGCAGGAAAAGGACCTGTGATACGTCACTGCGGTCATCACATGGTCCGTCACATGATCTTTTACCATGGTGATGGATCATGTGATGACCGGAGTGAAGTCACCACAGGTCCTTTTCCTGCACACAGCAAAGAAGAAGACAGAAGAGATGCCGGCTGCGCGATCTAGTGGATTAAGGTGAGTTAAATTATTATTATTTTTAACCCCTCCAGCCCTATTATACTATGCATTCTGTATTCAGAATGCTATTATTTTCCCTTATAACCATGGTATAAGGGAAAATAATAATGATCGGGTCTCCATCCCGATCGTCTCCTAGCAACCGTGCGTGAAAATCGCACCGCATCCGCACTTGCTTGTGATTTTCACGCAGCCCCATTCACTTCTATGGGGAATGCGTTGCGTGGAAAACACACAATATAGAGCATGCTGCGATTTTCACGCAACACACAAGTGATGCGTGAAAATCACTGTTCGTGTGCACAGCCCCATAGAAATGAATGGGTCTGGATTCAGTGCGTGAGGTGAACGTATTGCACCCGGGCGGAAATCTCACCCGTGTGAAAGGGGCCTTAAAAGGCCAAATCTGTGCAAAGATGTGGATTCATTGTCATTGTCTGTCAGGTAGTCACACGTTGTGATGACAAAGGCAAAAAAACTCTCCCTTTTTGAATGTGGTCGGGTTGCTGAACTGCATAAGCTGGGGGGGACACAGGTGGGACGCAGTAAGACAGTCATTTGGAATTATCATTTTTTATGATCCGGAGGGTTATGGAACAAAAAAAAGTCAAGTGTTAGACCCAAAAGCATTTCATCAGCGCTGAGCCGGAGGATCCAATTGGCTGTCCGTCAAGACACTGGACGATCCTCGACCCAAATTAAGGCCCTTACTGGTGCAGACTGCAGCCCATAACCATCAGACGGCATCTGAGACTGAAGGGCTTCAAAGACCTCGCCTTTTTGAACGCCACAGAACTGCTCGTTTGGACTTTTGCAAGAGAGCACCAAACATGGGACATTCAAAGGTGGAAGAAAGTTTTATTCTCTGATGAGAAAAAATGTAACCTTGATGATTTCCAACGTTACTGGCATGACGAGCAGATCCCACCTGAGATGTTTTCTACGCGCCACAATGGAGGGGGCACCATAATGGTCTGGGGTGCTTTTTCCTTCAGTGGAACAATGGAGCTTCAGGAAGTGCAGGGGCGTCAAATGCAGGGCTGTGGAGTCGGAGGCAATTTTGGGTACCTGGAGTCGGAGTTGGCAAAAAATGAACCGACTCCGATCCCTACTAGATTTAAATTGGAATAAAAATAAAAAAAAGCAAGTTTAAATGTCCCAATTCACAAAAAGTTATAATTAATTACCATATTTTTCACCCTATAAGACACACCTAGGTTTTTGAGGAGGAAAATAAGAAAAAAAATATTTTTAACCAAAAGGTGTGCTTTTGAACTAATGGTGGTCTGTGGGTGGCACTGTTATGGGGGATCATCTGTGGATGACACATATATAGCATCTTATCTTATGTGTCATCCACAGATCCCCCCCATAACAGTCTCCCTGTGTAGTGAATGGGGCCGGCATCTGTTTCTGTAATGGCAGCGGGGCCCTGTGCCTGCTTCATTCATAAAGTGGGCAGAGCAGGCGCGTGACGCAGTGAGCTACGCTACGAGCGCCCGCCCGGCCTCCTGACTGCCAAGAAGTTTTTAAGATGATTGGAATACTTTAACAATACCCACAAGTTAGATATGATTACCGTATACTACAGTGAGCGGGGCCCGGTGTAGGAGAATACAGTGACTGCACCGGGCCCCGCTGCCATTACAGAAACAGATGCTGGCCCCTCCTCCCTCTCAGCCTATTCACCGGACGGTCGTAGCATTCGCCTCATAAGACGCACTGCTATTTTCCCCCCACTTTTGTGATAAATATGGTACTTCTCTACTGTAAGAATAAAGGCCAATGCATGCAGTGCGTCACGTTACCGCAAAACGAACACGTTAAGTGACCGTGAAGAAGCATGCTTTTCATATGCTTCACTATATGGCAGGCAACGCACAGTTAAGGAGCGGCAATACTTATACTTTCCATTGTGTTGTGTTCCGCTGTTACAGGGAACGCAACGCCCATGGTTTACCTCGCCTCTCACTGATAACTGATTAAGTAAATATGTTTTTTGCAGGACTAGAGACACTTGTATAAGGGAATGGATGGTCAATAGCTCAAGACTGAAGCTGGAAACCATCAGAAAAACTGCTGTCATTCAGCTAAGGCTATAAAAACTTGTAAACTCGATTGTTAGCTTAAACATGACTATGGGATTCTACTGGGGAAATCATGTTTTACAATAAATGCCCCGTCCTGGATCCCCCACTGCCCGATCATCAGATCAGCACACAGCGGAGAAGGCAGCGGCTTCCTGGCCAGTACTTCTGTGGTAATGACATTCGCATATTAAATACAAAGGAGTAGGAGTCGGAAGTACCAAAAACGGAGGAGTCGGACCATTTATCTACCGACTCCACAGCCCTGGTCAAACGGCTGCTGGCTATGTCCAGATGTTGCAGAGAGCATTCCTCATGACTGAGGGCCCTCGTCTGTGTGGTAACAGGACAACGCTACAGTACACAATGCCTGCAGTACACAATGCCCGCAGGACAAGGGGCTTCTTCCAGGAGAATAACCTCACTCTTTTGGCCCATCCTGCGTGTTCCCCTGATCTAAATCCAATTAAGAACCTTTGTGGATGGCAAGGGAAGTTTACAACAATGGACAACAGTTCCAGACAGTAGATGGCCTTCGTGCGGCCGTCTTCACCACTTGGAGAAATGTTCCCACTCACCTCATGGAAACGCTTGCATCAAGCATGCCGAAACAATAACGGCGGAGCTACTCATTACTGAGCTCATGTTTGGAAGTTGGATTTCTGTTTGTTTTTGGAGGTGTGGTCCTAAACTTTTGATCAGCTGAAAAACAGCCGGTTTCAGATTATTCGTTGTTTTCATTAAATTGAATGCTCAAAAAATGTTTTGTCTCACTCCCATTTCTTCTTGTTGCATGCTGAAGCTTTACTTGGAACCTTGTTAAGATCCAGCCATGCTAAATATGATTTTTAGCCATTTTTCAAGTGGTCTCAAACTTTTGATCAGGACTGTATATTTACGTTGGGTGGTCAGAAAGGGGTTAAAGCATTGTACAGGGAGTCCCCCTTGTAGCAGTAAATGCTGTTCCTCACAGATCAGCAGGGCGGTGTAATGTGAGCGTCCGTTAGGCCATTGTCAGTGTCAAGCGCAGTGAGCGTTGGAGGCTTCATCCGAAGGCACTTTGTTTAAAACTTCGGATTAATACGGTACAGTGATTAGACTACGTACAGTCTTAGAATGTATGGGCTCCGAGGAGCCGAAGTCAGTTATTCATGAAGTTGCACGAGACTCCATTGAATAACTCAGGTAGTTGATTTTTTAAGTGGAAAAGCACTTGAAACCGAACTCTGCTTCGGTCCCGTCTAAAACCTCTGAACCGAAGCAGAGTTCTGTTTACGCTGGGTTCACACCTGAGCGTTTTACAGCGCGTTCCTACGCGCTGTAAAACGCACAACAGGCAAGAACCAATGATTCCCTATGGGAATGGTTCTCACCTGGGCGTTTTACAGCGCGTACGATCGCGCTGTAAAACGCCCGACGCTCAAACAAGTACAGGAGCTTTTTTTGGCGCGTTTGGGCCATAGACTCTTTGGACAACACTGCTGTCAATCACCCAAACGCGCGTTCACTATTAAAAAAACCGTGCATAAATCGCGCGACAAAAACGCGCATAGAAACGCGCGTTTGCGAAACGCCTAGGTGTGAACCCAGCGTTAAAGTTTTACGCTGGGTTCACACCTGAGCGTTTTACAGCACGTTCAAACGCACTGTAAAACGCTCAACACATGGAAACCAATGCTTCCCTATGGCCCTGGTTCACACTTGAGCGTTTTACAGCACGTTTGAACGCGCTGTAAAACTCCCTACGCTCAAAAAAGTTCTTGAGCTTCTTTGGGGCGTTTTGTCGCGCGTTCCTGTACATAGACTTTCGGGAACGCACGACAATGGGCGTTCGCTTGTCTCTGTATGCGCGATTGCAAACGCTGGTACAATCGCGCATACAGAGCGCTCCTTTCAGAACGCTCAGGTGTGAACCCAGGGTCAAAGTGTTTTTCCACTTTAGCTTTGGCTCTTCGGAGCCCATACATTCTAAGACTGTACAGAGACGAATCACTGCACAGTGTTACTCACAAGTTTTGAATGAAGCATCTGAAGCTTCACTCAACACTGACCATTACAGACGTCTGCACCCGTCTCTATGCACAGCTACAAGCGCCGAGAATACAGAACTGCAATAAAAAATAATAAAAATAGAGAAATGAACATAAATATATAGAATACCTTTTTTTGGGGTTCAACAATAAGTTTTTATTAAACAGTAAAACCTGCAGCTTTCACTTCGACTTGTACAGTAGAAAATATATAAGAATAAATATCAGGTGCGGAGAAGATGGAAACCTGTTCTATTCAGTAAAACATGTGACATACAACGTGGCCCCCCAGATAGCAGCCCGCAAACAAAATCACACAGCGCCCCCCCCCCCCCCGCATCCAATATTATACGCCCCCCCCCCGCATCCAATATTATACGCCCCCCCCCGCGTTCCAATATTATACGGCCCCCCCGCATACAATCCCGCACCGCAGCGCCCCCCCCATCATACAATCCCGCACGCCCCCATCATACAATCCCGCACCGCCCCCCCCCATCATCATACAATCCCATCCCGCACCGCACCGCCCCCCCATCATACAATCCCACACCATAGTCCCCCCCATCATACAATCCCACACCATACTCCCCCCATCATACAATCCCACACTATAGTCCCCCCATCATACAATCCCACACCATAGTCCCCCATCATACAATCCCACACTATAGTCCCCCCATCATACAATCCCACACTATAGTACCCCCCATCATACAATCCCACACCATAGTCCCCCCCATCATACAATCCCACACCATAGTACCCCCCATCATACAATCCCACACCATAGTCCCCCCATCATACAATCCCACACTATAGTACCCCCCATCATACAATCCCACACCATAGTAGCCCCCCCCATCCCACATGACAGCCCCTCCTCACACCTCCTAGAATTGTCAGGCCCCCTCCACAGGCTTCACATGTACCTCTCAGGCAGACACTCTCCCCTGTCAGTGCTAAAGACGCTGGTGCGCAGAGCAGCCATGCCTGACCAAGTTCCTGCTGTAATATAACTTCTGAAGCGCGCGCTGGCTGCCGACCCACGTGACCTAGAAATGTCACGTGATAGTGTGACGTCAGAAGGTCCGTTTGGTGTCTGGAGTTTAGACACTACCCATGTGAATGGAGCATTTCTAGGTGCATCTTGTGGCTGTATTCTGCCCCCTGCCCTGTACTGTACCCCCCCATGCTGTACTGTGTATACCTACTGTACCTTATATGCTGTATATTGCCCCCTGCCCTGTACTGTGCACCCCATGCTGTATTCTGCCCCCTGCCCTATGCTGCACTGTGTGTGCCTCCTGCCCTGTACTGTACCCCCTATAATGCACTGTGTGCCCCCTGCCTTATACTGTACCCCCTATAATGCACTGTGTGCCCCCTGCCTTATACTGTACCCCCTATAATGCACTGTGTGCCCCCTGCCTTATACTGTACCCCCTATAATGCACTGTGCCCCCTATGCTGCACTGTGTGTGCCTCCTGCCCTGTACTGTACCCCCTATAATGCACTGTGTGCCCCCTGCCTTATACTGTACCCCCTATAATGCACTGTGTGCCCCTGCCTTATACTGTACCCCCTATAATGCACTGTGCCCCCTATGCTGCACTGTGTGTGCCCCCTGCTCTGTATTGCGCCTGCTATGCTGTACTGTACCCCCTGTACTGCATTGTACCCCTATGCTGCACTGTGCGTCCCCCCCCCTGTACCCTGTACATTGCAACCTCCCTTCTCTGTCTCTAGTGCTTGCCACTTGGCACTATCATGGCACAGTAAGGCCGGTTTTACATCACGGTTTGCCATTCGTCTAATGCAGGGGTAGGCAACCTACGTCACTCCAGCTGTTGTGAAACTACAACTCCCAGCATGCATTATTGCTCTGCTCTTCTCATAACTCCCATAGAAATTAATGGAACATGCTGGGAATTGTGGTTTCGCAAAAGCTGGAATGCCAAAAGTTGCTGACCCCTGGTAATGTATACATAAAATGTATATGTTAACAGGTGACTCAGACTGACACCATCAAAAAAATAATACGTTAATGTATACATTTTTTTTTTTAACAGACTTTGCAGGATACAAAGCGTAGTGTGCTGCGCTTTTGTATCCCATTTTCCAACGTAAACATTAAACGGATGGCAAAAATGTGATGTGAACTCTCCCTTACATATGCACATATAGGATGCCAGGATAGTCATGGAGGGGGGGGCCCATACAAAATTTTGCTGTGGGGCCCAGTCAGTTCTAGATACGCCCCTGGCTGGCAGGGTCGGCCGCTCTGACTCTCCTGCACTGCACAGCCCCGCCATCCTAATCCGTATCCTGCAGTAACTGAACTTTAAAACAGCTCTTATGATCTCATTACTATCTTACACACTCAGCTCCGGAAACATGCAGTGCTGGCGGCGCTCGCTCACTGACGTCACGCGCCTGCTCCTCCCACTAGGTGGCGCAGGTGCGTGACACCAGTGAGTGAGCGCCGCCCGCACTGCCTGTTACTGGAGCTGATTGTCTAAGTCAAGATAGTAATGAGATGTGCGCTGATTTAAAGTTAAGTTACTGCAGGATACGGATGATCTGTGGGGTTGTCCAGACGGCTAGGCCCTTAACAGTAGTTATTAACCCGTTTCAGCAGTCCTCCATTCACTGAAAGGGGGACTGCTGAAAGGGGTTAATAACTACTGTGAAGGGGGGGACTGCTGAAAGAGGTTAATAACTACTGTGAAGGGGGGGACTGCTGAAAGGGGTTAATAACTACTGTGAAGGGGGGGACTGCTGAAAGAGGTTAATAACTACTGTGAAGGGGGGGACTGCTGAAAGGGGTTAATAACTACTGTGAAGGGGGGGACTGCTGAAAGAGGTTAATAACTACTGTGAAGGGGGGGACTGCTGAAAGGGGTTAATAACTGCTGTGTAGGGGGGACTGCTGAAAGGGGTTAATAACTACTGTGAAGGGGGGACTGCTAAAAAGGGGTTAATAACTACTGTGAAGGCCCATGGGGGCGTGGCTTCATGGGGTGGGGGCGTGGCTTCACAGGGGCGTGATACATTGGGCTTGTGCCCCGGATGTTTTCAGACCCTATCAACGCCCCTGGTTAGGGCTCATTCACATGACCGTATGAATGCTTCTGCATCCGTTCTGCAATTTTGCGTAACGGGTGCGGACCTGTTCATTTCAACGGGGCCGCAAAAGATGTGGATAGCACACCGTGTGCTGTCCGCATCTGTTGTTCCGTTATGCAGCTCTGCAAAAAATATAGAGCAGGAAAGCAGCGATTGCGGACAAGAATAGCCATTTCAATAATGGTCCGCCCGTTCCGTTCTGCAAATTTAGGAATGCACACGGGCGGCATCCGTGTTTTGCGGATCCGCAATTTGTGGACCCCAAAACACACGTGGTCGTGTGAATGCGCCCTTAGACAGAGACTGTCATGTACTATATAATATCTGATTTTCAATTTTTACATTACTCATGGGATAAGCCCTTTAAGGTATAGATTTTTTTGTATACATTAAATGTAAGACAAAAACGTGATGTGAAGCCCACCTAACATGTATAGAATTGTGTATCATTATTCTTGGAATGGGAAGTCATCTCCTATCTGTCAGAAATGACATCACTTTGGGGGACAACATGTTCTGGGTTCCGCCTCGTTCTCATGGAGAAGCCAGACCTACATTCCCAGGCAGAAAAATGTAGTCTTGCTGCAATGATCTTTCTGGGAAAAGAATCAAATTCCTTCTATGTAACTCTATGTAACTATGAAAATTTACCACATAAAACCTAATCTCAAGTCTTTGACAGCAAACAAACGTAACATTTTTGCCATTGCTGCCAAATAGGAGATGGTGCAAATTAGCCCACGTGCCCCGTACCAGTCAAAAAGACTTATAGCTCTGTCCTAAGCATACTGGAGCATTCTTACTAATGTCAGTGCCCTAAGACCCAGCCGTAAGCAGCACCAAAATTTGGCACATCTAGTCCTCTGCTCGACAAGGCTGTAAAGCGGCATGGCTTTACAAAAAAGGGCATTGCCTAATATGTGCCATTTAGTGTCAAAATTGCCCCATTATTCTGGTGTTAAAGGGAACCTGTCACCTCCAACAAACACCCCAAGCCGGCAGCAGTACCTGAGAGTAGCCAGCAGTGTGTTTGTAACGATCATTTTCTTCCTGCAGGCAGATGAAGCAAAAGCTGTAAAAACGTTCTTTAATCCCCTGCCGGACGCGCTTCTCTAGTCAGACTTGAAGTCATGGGGGCAGCGGCCTTCTCGCTTCAAGTCACGGTAACCACACCCCTTCCCTGCCGCTTCGCTGTGATTGACATAGTTGTTATCGAGTCAGAGAAAAGTGTCCATCCCTGCACCACATTTATCATCCAGCCTGAGCCCCTGTGATAAATATGGTGCAGGTCTAGACAACGTAAGGGCGCGCCATCTACAGGATTAATAAATCTGGGCCAGCGTAAGAGGAGATTCATGCACATATATAATTTCAGCTGCAGATTTCATGCATTTTTTGCTGTGGATTTGCAAACACCTCTGGATGTTAAGGGGATGGACACGCTATGCATAATACAGGTCCAGCTTAGTAGAAGAGATTTTCAAAATCCCATGTACACATGCAGAAAGTTTCTATGCCGAAATTGACATGTGACGCAGATGTTTAAATCCGCAGCATGTCCATTGTTTGTATGGATTTTCAGTGCAGATTTCACCCTAGCAATACAAAGGGTAAATTCTGAGGCAAATCCGCATCAAAATCCGCAAGTAGCGCATGCAGATTTAGGTGTGGAAATGCAGAAAAAACTGCATGAAAAATGTACATAGAAAATCCATATATGCTACACTGCTCAGCCCCAGCAGCCAAATCACTGGCAGAAAAATCATCCACTTGTGAATCTGAATGCATGCAGCAGTATTACAGCTCCCACAATAGGACTTCCATAGAGGTCTACAGCACCTCTGAAAGGCTCCAGTACCATGAGGGAGATGTTCGGTAAGTGAAATAAAACAATACACCATATTATAATCCACCAGCAGCCATGTTTTTTTAATAACGTTTTTAATAAATACGATGGGAGGCATTTATTAAACAGACATATGCCTAAATTAGGCATATTTCTGGCTCAGATTGCGCCGCAAAGGTCATTGGTGCCACAGTCTGTGACTTCTCTCCGCTCACGCCAGGTCTAAAAAAGTGGGCATGGCATGAGCGGGGAAGGGCCGGCAGGCCCCTCTCATTTACCATTTTCTACACCTGTTTTAGATGTAGAAAAGAGTCTAAGGCCTCATGCACACTAATGTATTTTCTTTCCGTGTCCGTTCCATTTTTTTGTGGACCATATACGGAAACATTCATTTCAATGGGTCCGCAAAAAAACGGAAGTTACTCTGTGTGCATTCCGTTTTCGTATGTCCGTATTTCCGTTCCGCAATTTTTTTTAACATGTCCTATTATTGTCCGCATTACGGACAAGGATAGTACTGTTCTATTAGGGGCCAGCTGTTCCGTTTCACAAAATACAGAATGCACACGGACGTCATCCGAATTTTTGCAGATCCGTTTTTTGCGGACCTCACAAAATACATACGGTCGTGTGCATGAGGCCTAAATGTAATACAGCTAGGAAGCTGTCTTACATTTAGAAGTGGCTTACGATCATCCAAAGTTATGTAGATTAATAAATGACCCCCTATGCATGTTATATCCTCGTGTTGCTTGATTCTGTTTTGGTTCTATTATAGGAGTACTGTAGTTCCCCTTTAAATTTGTAGGTAAACGCTACAGTCCTGTTTTTGTACAGTCATCACCATATGGTAAGAGAGAAGCCAGATACAACACACTGGGTTGGATCCGAGCTCAGCAAGAATACCTCTGTCTAATAGCTCTCAATCCATTTATTTTAGAAATACATTATACAAAGTAATCCGTCCTCTTTATACATGTTATTTTGCTGCAGATTTTACCATCCTCATGAAATAGTTCATTTAACATGCACATACAGTATGTTTGCCTATGTATGAATATACACTGCCTGGCCAAAAAAAGGTCACCACCTGGATTTAAATAAGCAAATAGTTAAGAGCTTCCCAGTTGGTCATGTCTAGGTTCAGCAATGTTATGTGCTCAAAGAATGAGGTCAGCCGACTACCTGAACATACTGAATGACCAGGTTACTCCATCAAGGGATTTTTTCTTCCCTGATGGCACTGACATATGCCAAGATGACAATGCCAGGATTCATCAGGCTCAAATTGTAAAAGAGTGCTTTAGGAAGAAAGACATCATTTTCACACATGGATTGGCCACCACAGAGTCCAGACCTGAACCCCATTTGAGAATCTTTGGGATGTGCTGGTGAAGACTTTGTGTAGTGGTCCGAATCTCCCAACGCAAGATCTTGGGGGAAAATGAATGCAACGCTGGACAGAAATAAATGTTATGACATTGCAGAAGCTTATGGAAATGATGCCACAGCGAATGCGTGCTGCAATCAAAAAAATCTAGGAAAAATCTATATATATGTTCCACCTTCCTTCGGTACTCGTTAAGCAGAAGGACTGGAGAAAGGGGTTGTCTGCTCCTTTTGTATAAAGGTACAATTAACAGTAAATGGGTAGCCCACTCCTTTACAGGTAATGGACTATCCTCAAGATAGGCCATCACTATCTAATCTCCAGGGATCCAGCACCATGGACCCCCTTAGATCAGCTGTTCTGCAGTAGCTCCAGAGCTGGGTGCCATCACTACACAGCTGGTTACTGCACTACTCCTATTCATGTCAATGGGGGCAGTGCTGCAGTCATGTACCAGCTCCATCCACTGCACAACCGAACAGAGCTATGCAGTTTTGGTGCTGACCTCCAGCGCAGAAGCTACCGCAGAAGTGGAAGGTTTTAGCATAGCTTGTTGTGCTATGCAGTTTCCATGTCTCTCAAGCACTGAAATAGGAGCTACTAAAAGAGTGAGCACTGGACCACACCACTGTTTCCCTGCCATCTGGAGGTCGGGACTTAGTCTCATCTCACCTTAGCAACTGTGAGATGAGACAACCCCTTTTAGGCTACTTTCACACTAGCGTTCGGGCGGATCCGTTCTGAACGGATCCGCTCATAATAATGCAGACGGAGGCTCTGTTCAGAACGGATCCGTCTGCATTAAAATTGCAAAAAAAAGCTAAGTGTGAAAATAGCCTCGGACGGATCCGTCCAGACTTTCAATGTAAAGTCAATGGGGGACGGATCCGCTTGAAGATTGAGCCACATTGTGGCATCTTCAAACGGATCCGTCCCCATTGACTTACATTGTAAGTCTGGACGGATCCGCACGGCCAGGCGGACACCCGAACGCTGCAAGCAGCGTTCAGCTGTCCGCCTGTCCGTGCGGAGGCGAGCGGAGCGGAGGCTGAACGCCGCCAGACTGATGCAGTCTGAGCGGATCCGCTCCATTCAGACTGCATCAGGGCTGGACGGCTGCGTTCGGGTCCGCTCGTGAGCTCCTTCAAACGGAGCTCACGAGCGGACCAGCGAACGCTAGTGTGAAAGGAGCCTAAGCCAGTATTCCTCTTCCACTTGTATATGTTCCTGGCCTACAGGAATGCAGACCTCCCAAGTGTCCCTCTTTTGGAGCGACAGTCCCTATTTTGGACCCAAGTCCCTCTGTCCCTCTTTTTTCCTTAAAGAGGCTCTGTCACCAGGATCAACCCTATTAAACCAGACATACTGGATGGTAGGGCTCATCAGGCTGATTAAATGATACCTTTCTTTTGTCTGTATGATAAACAGCTGCAGAGATATCAGTTTTTATTCATATGTAAATGAGAATTTTGAACACTCAGAGGCGGGGCTCAATTGTCTGAGCACTGCTCTGTTACACTCCCTGTGCTCTGCACACGCCCCCCTCCCCATGATTGACAGGGCTAGACATCATCATACTGAGGGCAGAGCTGTGTCCTAGCATCTACATATCATATACTCTATGTACTATAGCTTTACTACAATGAGATCTACATATTACTGCTTTGTTCACAAGCACAATATATGATTATACAGACACTTGTAATATGTGTTAGCTTATTACTGGTGTCTGTATAATCATATTTTGTGCCTGTGAATAAATTAGTAATATGTAGATTAGCTTTCTGAGCAGATCTCAGTGTGGTGAAGCTACAGTGTATGGAATATATGATATTTACTTTGTAGAACACAGCTCTGCCCTCAGCATGTCTGGCCCTGCCAATCAAGGGGAGGGGGAGTGTACAGAGCACAGGGGGTGTTACACAGCAGTGCTCAGACATTTAACCCCGCCTCCTGGTGCTCCAATTGCTCATTTGCATATGAATAAAAACACATATTTCTCTGCAGCTATTTATCATACAGACAAAAGAAATGTATATGTAAGAGATATAAAAAATAGGCACCCCATAAGAATAAACTAATATCTATATAATTTCTAGCTTCAACAATCCACAAGTATATCTGTATTATATTAAATTCATGACATTGCTATTAACCACCAGTAGATGGCAGCAGAGAGAAAGCTTGAATAGCAGAGCTACAAACAGCAAAGGGGAACTGAATAACGCAGTTCTTGGTTTATGGGAGGACAAGATTTACTGCTACACTTCCTGTATCCCCATATACTGAAGGTCATGTGTTTGTTCTTTCCAGGTAAGGGAACACAAATTCAGAGCCATAAATAGGCTAAAATGATGTAAAACACATTCCTATAATCAGCTAAGGCTGCTGGTGATGCAGTGTGAGTATATAAAGTATGCACAAGTGATAGTGAAGTACAATGAGGTTTCACATGGTACTAATGTGTAGTGACTATGATTACTATAGAAGCTGATGTCACTCTATGATATTATACTGCACTATTGGTTTACTGTGATGCAGATTAAATAATCCGAGAGCAACTCTCATTTTAATGGTTTAATATCTCTTATAGGAAAGTTATACCTGTTATTGAGAATGTATTATTGAATATAGAGATGTGTATTAATATAGGAGGACAGAATTTACTGCTACATTTTCTGTATCCCCATATACTGAAGGTCATGTGTTTGTTCTTTCCAGAACATGTTCAATAAAATCACTTCTGTCTTAACCCAGCCCGCTCCCTTCGCACATTAGAATTATTGACCATACTTTCAGCATATGTGCAACAAAATTGGTGGCCCGTACGGTGAGCGGGTGAAGAAGACGCGGTCCCGCAAGTGTAAAAAAATCGGTTACACGAAGCATAGAGGAGAAATTAACCTTTGCCGCATTGGATCCACAAATGGATCTAGAAAGCCTGCAGGATGAAATCAGTGGTCACCTAATCCACTTGCCAGTGGGGGATCTCAACGAGATTTGCCAATTCATCAAAGCCCCTGAAGCCAGCATGGCGAAAGGAAAACCCAGCGTCATTTTATGCGGATCATTAATGAGGTAATAGATGTCTGTCGAAGCTGAAAGTGAGGAGGCGGTGACACAATTTCTGCAAGCCACAAAGGGATTCATTAGCGAACTAGAAAAGAAGAGGGACAATGCGGAAGTCCCAAGCTTCAGTGAGAAAGACCTTCAATCAGAACAACAAGTGGCCGACTTAAAGCGACAGTATCACACTATGCAGGAGAGGTTCCAGGAAACGTCCAGAATAATGGAGGAACAGATTAGAGAGCTGAGTACCAGAAGTAAAGACTAAAGTAACAGTCAGCCAAAACCAGTGCCAGTCACGATTACTCAGAGACTACACCATGGTAGCTTGCCAGAGGTGACAATCAGAAAAGACTTCAAGATCACAGGCCAGATTGGAGAAAAAGAGCAGAAGGATAGGCTGTCCTACACCAACTTAATGCACCAAATCGACCTGGGACTATAGAAAGGATATCCTGAGACTGAGATTATTGAAGCAGTGGTCAAAGTTATTAGCCCTGGCCTAAGTCTTAGAGGTATGCTGGAGATAAAAAAATGGACTGACTCTAGTGCAACTTAGACGAATCTTGAAAAGTCACTACAAGGAGGAGAATGCCTCAGAACTGTACCAGCAACTCCTTAATATTTCCCAGAAAAGCGACGAGACCCCACAGAATTTCCTGTTCAGAGCTATTGAATTGAAAGATCGGCTGCTATTCGTCTCTCAAGGTGAAGGCTCGGAAGAACATTTTGGGACTGAGCTGATCCAGAAGGAATTTCTAAGATCAGTAGGTACTAGACTAAGAAATGACCACATCAAATTCCAATTAAAGCAGTATTTAGATGACCCTTCCATTCCAGATGAGGTGTTCATAGAGAAAACAAATGAAGCTGCTAATATGGAGATTGAAAGGGAACAGAAGCAAAAGAAAGCTCAACATAGCAGTTCAACCAAAGGCAAAGAATGTCAGTCTAACATCTTACAGTGTCCTCAGGAACCAAGAGTCCTGACAACAACTGCCAATACCACACCTTGGTCTCCACCACAGGCAAGTAGCCCAACGATTCAACAGCTATCGAAGAGCAACTCTGACCTGTAAAAGCTGATTCTGCAGATACAAAAAGAGATGATAGAGATGAAGACACTCCTCCAAGATTCAAGGACCCAACGAGACCGTGAATTCCGAGGGCCTCAGGCAACAGTGGGTACGAGTAATGGATGCTGTCAATCCTGTAAAAGGACTGGTCGGACAAGTACCTGCGATCATTGCTTCAACTGTGGACGAGCTGGACATAGAGCAAGATATTGCCAAACACCCAGACCAAACCATTTAAATGGAAGAGGGTTGCTGTCAAGGGACCGACAGTAACCTGCACTAGAACCAACCCTGTGTCCCAAAGTGCAGCTCCTGTAGGTAGCAAGCCAGCAAGCTTCAAAACAACGGCTGGTAGTGAAAATCCAGACTCCGTTCAAAGAGTGCCCAACTGCTATAACCAAAGATGCCTTCAGATGGCTGAGCAAGTACCAACTCACGTGGATGGCGTGACCATGAGACAGAACCACAAGCTACTGAGTCTCGTTGGGAAAAGGTGCCTTGTGAACTGTGAAATAGACAATACTCCTGTCCAAGCCCTATGGGACACTGGCTCCCAGGTGAGCATCATCATAGAGAACTGGAGACAGCGGGTTCTGTCACATACAGTGCTCCGATCTTTGGAAGAATTGCTGGGGCCAGAAGTCCTCTGTGGGAAGGCTGCCAATGAGACTGAAATTCCTTTCTCCAGCTGGATTGAGGTAGTTTTTCAACTAACAGCGGGATGCAATAACACCAAGCAGCTAGTAGTGTCATTTGTGGTATCATCAGATGAGAAAGTCGCAGAAATGCCAATCATTGGATATAATGTCATAGAAGAACTCTACAAGGAGAAAGCTGCCAAAGGAAGGAGAACCATTACAGGGTTCGTGGACCTACTAGGAGCTGCCTTGGAGTTGCCGACCCCCAAAGCAGAAGTCCTGGTGAGTCAACTACAAGCCAGCCTGAGAGAAACTGGTGGTACCGTACTAAAGACTGGTGCAAAGAACCAAAGGATTCCGGCAAACACTGTGACGTCTGTCAGATGTAGGTCTCACGCCAAACCAGACGGTCTTGTTTATACCTGATGAGATTCAGGATGTGCTAGAAGGAATGTATATCGGGGAAACATTAGTGTCACTTAATAAGGGACAGTTTTCCAAACTATCCATCCCGGTTTGGAACACCACCCAGCGAGACATTATCCTGCCAAGTCAGACCAGGATTGGGTGCCTCGAACACATCAAGACAACATACCTAGCTCAGGTGAAGCCAAAAGAATCAGTGTGTGTTGCCACTCACCCGGTGACTCATAGTCTACAGTCATCCAGGTCAGGGCCAGGAGGTCGAATTGACAATTTAAACACAAGTCAGTCACTGGTAAGTTATGCCCATCAAGAACACTGGGATCCACCAGTACCTATAGGACACCTTTCCGAGGAAAATCAACAGATAGTCAAGGCAATGCTAAAGGAAGAATGCCATGCTTTGCTAACGATGATTCTGACATTGGATGCATCGCTTCCCTACAATTACAACTGTGCCTTAAAGAGAATACACCAGTTAGAAGAACTTACATGTCAGTGCCAAGGCCACTACACCAGGAGGTAAAAGAATATCTGCAGGATCTTCTGAACCGTGGATGGATCGCAGAGTCAAAATCATTATACTCTTCACCCATTGTATGCGTGAGAAAGAAGGATGGTAGTTTAAGACTGTGTTGCGATTACAGGGAATTGAACCAGAAGTCCATCCCTGACTGCCATCCAATCCCTAGGATCCAAGACATGCTGGACAGAGGAATTTCATGGTTTTCTGTGCTAGATCAAGGAAAAGCCTACCATCAAGGATTTGTGGAAGAATCCAGTCGGCGGCTGACTGCCTTCATCACACCTTGCGGTCTGTATGAGTGGATCAGAATACCCTTTGGCCTTAGTTCTGCGCCAGCTGAATTCCAACGCAGCATGGAAACTTGTCTAATGGGACTGAGAGATGAGGTCTGTCTGCCGTACCTAGATGACAACCTGGTTCACAGCAGATCATTCAACGAACATGTGGAACATGTCCAGTTGGTACTGCAACGGTATCAGAAACATGGAGTAAAGTTAACAGCGAGGAAATGTGAACTTTTCAGAAACAAAGTCAGATTCTTAGGTAAAATCGTGTCCAAAGATGGCCATTCCATGGATCCAGCAGTCATTGCACCTGTGCTGGTCTTGAGGAACAACCAGCCAAAGACTGTTGGAGAACTCAGGAAGTTATTAGGATTCATTTCCTACTATCGTCCTTACATCCAAAACTTTTCCAGGATTGCAAAGCCCCTGTATGACTTACTATCAGCGGATAAAACACCCACCATACCGTCAGTGCCAGCTCAACAATCTAAGACGAAGAAGAAGCCATCACCAAAACTAAAAGGTCAACTACCTTCTCATCAGTTTATAGTCTGGACTGACCACCACCAGGCAGTGCTGAACCAGCTTATTGACGTCTTAACTCATCCTCCAGTTATGGGTTACCCTGACTACAGCAAACCCTTTGTTCTGCACTGTGATGCCTCTCAAGAAGGACTAGGAGCTGTGTTGTACCAAGATCAAGAGGAAAAATTGAAAGTAATTGCTTATGGGTCTAGGACTCTAACACCTGCTGAGAAAAACTATCACATGCATTCAGGAAAGCTAGAATTCCTTGCGATGAAATGGGCCATATGTGAAAGGTTCCGAGGATACCTAAACTACAGTCTATCCTTTGTAGTGTATACTGACAACAATCCACTAACCTATGTCCTAACTACTGCCAAACTTAATGCAACAGGCCATCGATGGGTTGCAGAACTCGCTGACTTCAATTTCACTATCAAGTATCATCCAGGAAAGAGAAATGCAGATGTACTCTCTCGTATGCCACTAAGTCCTGAACAATACATGCAGCAGTGTTCACAAGAAGTCGACCCCAAAGTCATCAGTTGCATAACCCAAGCACTTCAAGTGCAATAGAAGGAAGAAACGCCTTGGCTCTGTCCAATAACCATCGCGGGTACAGCGTCAACAATAGATGGTACCCAGAAGAAGGTAGCTCAAATACCTAAAGAGACCATAAGGACAGCACAAAAGGAAGACCCAGTGTCACGGAAGGTGTACGGAAAACAAGACAATACAAAATGAATATGAGACTCACTAGATCCAAAACTAAGGAACGTAAAGGGAGACCCCTGCATAAGACCTGGCACTCTCCCTGACTGCTCAGCCTATGCGAACACCCCAATGGTGGATGATCGCATATCCTCGTACCTCGACTATATAACACCTGAACACCCTACAATAGTGAGGGAACACGACCACCGGCTCCCTACACTAGACACGGAGGAAGTCAGGGTCACCTGGGATCCAGCAAACAGAAAATCACAAATGAATGTACAACACTTATCTTGTAGAAGACTGGGAAATAGGATCAGCATGCACACACACTCCAGGAAGTTGTATAAGCCGCACACTAATGCATTATGGGGAGGAATTTAAAGGGATGCAATCAGTCCAACTACAAGACAGCTGAGAGAGGCTAACGAGATGAGGAACTGAAAACCAAAACAGAGAAAACTCAATGAGGAGGTTCTGAAAGGCATCTGTCAGAGCTTCTCAGATGTCTGGTTGTGACAGTACTTCTCCCTCTACGAGTGTACTCCGGACACTCAGAGCCCACCTTCTCAGGATGGGACCTATGGAAAGCCCTGATGAGACGAGTGGCCTTAAAGTCCGTCACTGGGACCCACATCCTCTCCTCAGGACCATAACCCTCCCAATGAACGAGGTACTGGAGAGAACCGCGGACAACACGAGAATCCACAATCCTAGAGACCTGAAATTCAAGATTCCCATCAACCATAATCGGAGGAGGAGGCAAAGGCAAGGGTACAATGGGTTGAACATAAGGTTTTAATAAGGACTTATGAAAAACATTATGGATCTTCCAAGTCTGAGGAAGATCAAGACGGTAGGCAACAGGATTGACAACAGACAGGATTTTGTAAGGCCCAATAAACTTAGGACCCAACTTCCAGGAGAGAACCTTCAATTTGATATTCTTGGTAGACAACCACACCAGATCACCAACATTCAGGTCCGGACCAGGCACACGTCTCTTATCTGCCACACGCTTATATCTCTCACTCATGCTCTTTAGATTATCCTGAATCTTTTGCCAAATAGATGACAAAGATGAGGAGAATCTGTCCTCATCAGGTAAACCAGAAGACCCCTCTCCCGAGAAAGTCCCAAACTGCGGATGAAACCCATATGCACCAAAAAATGGTGACTTATCAGAGGACTCCTGACGACGGTTATTTAAAGCAAACTCAGCAAGGGACAAAAAATAACACCAATCCTCCTGATTCTCCGCCACAAAACAGCGCAGATATGTCTCCAGATTCTGATTGACGCGCTCTGTCTGGCCATTCGACTGCGGGTGGAAAGCAGAAGAGAATGACAACCGAACCCCCAAGCGAGAACAGAAAGCCTTCCAGAATCTGGAAACAAACTGCGTGCCTCTATCAGAGACTATGTCTGAAGGAATACCATGCAATTTGACAATGTGATCAATAAATGCCTGCACCAGCGTCTTAGCATTGGGCAAGCCAGGAAAAGGGATGAAATGCACCATTTTGCTAAAACGGTCCACCACCACCAGAATCACAGTCTTCCCCGAGGAACGAGGCAGGTCCGTTATGAAGTCCATTGACAGATGTGTCCAAGGACGGGAAGGAATGGGTAAGGGAAGGAGAGGACCTGATGGCCGTGAATGAGGGACTTTGGCATGAGCGCAAGTCTCGCAGGCTGCCACAAAACCCTCAACCGACTTACGAAGCGCAGGCCACCAGAATCTCCGAGCGATGAGATCCACTGTGGCTCTTGCCCCCGGGTGCCCAGCAAGGACCATATCGTGGTGTTCCTTAAAAATCTTGTGTCTTAAAGCGAGAGGCACAAACAACCTCCCAGGAGGACAAAGATCAGGAGCCTCTGACTGGGCTGCCTGCACCTCTGCCTCCAATTCAGGAAAAGGAGCAGAGACCACCACACCTTCGGCCAAAATGGGACCCGGGTCTTCAAAATTCCCACCTCCAGGAAAACAACGTGACAGGGCATCTGCCTTCACATTCTTAACCCCAGGGCGGAACGTGACAACAAAATTAAACCTTGAAAAGAACAAAGACCATCTGGCCTGTCTCGGGTTCAGACGCTTGGCTGACTCCAAGTAGGCCAGATTTTTATGGTCAGTAAACACGGTAATAGGGTGTCTGGCTCCCTCTAGCCAATGGCGCCATTCCTCAAAAGCCAACTTGATGGCCAACAACTCCCTATCTCCCACATCGTAATTTCTCTCTGCGGAGGAGAGTTTCTTCGAGAAAAAGGCACACGGTCGCCATTTGGCAGGAGAGGAACCCTGAGACAAGACCGCACCCACACCCACCTCAGAAGCATCAACCTCAACTATGAAGGGTAGAGAAATATCAGGTTGTACCAAGATGGGAGCTGAAGCAAAACTCTCCTTGATATTAGAAAAGGCCTTACACGCCTCTACCGACCAGGAAGAAAAATCTACCCCCTTTCTGGTCATATCAGTGAGTGGTTTAACAATAGAGGAATAATTCAAAATAAACTTCCTGTAATAATTGGCAAAGCCCAAAAAACGCATCAGCGCCTTCTGATTCTCAGGAAGCTCCCACTCAAGCACAGCGCGGACCTTCTCGGGGTCCATGCGAAAATCGGAAGCGGAGAAAAGAAACCCCAGAAATTGAATTTCTGGAACCGCAAACACACATTTTTCCAGTTTCGCGTATAATTTATTCTCCCGCAGGATGAGCAAGACCTGACGTAAGTGTTCCTTATGAGTTTTGAAATCAGGAGAAAAAATCTAAATGTCATCCAAATACACTAATACAAATTTTCCCATTAAATGATAAAAAAAATGCTGTTCACGAAATGCTGAAAAACGGCTGGGGCATTCATCAAACCAAAAGGCATAACCAAATTCTCAAAATGGCCCTCAGGGGTATTGAAGGCCGTCTTCCATTCGTCTCCTTCTCTGACCCTGACCAAGTTGTATGCCCCTCTTAGATCTAATTTGGAAAAGACTTTAGCCCCAACAATCTGGTTAAACAGGATTGGGATCAGAGGAAGCGGATAAGGGTCATACTGTTCAGCTCCCTGAAATCCAGACAAGGTCTTAAAGAACCATCTTTTTTCTTAACAAAGAAAAAACCAGCGGCAACAGGTGACTTCGAGGGTCGTATGTGTCCTTTTCTCAGACTCTCAGAGATATAAGCACGCATAGCGACCCTTTCAGGTAGGGAAAGATTGTATAAACGAGATTTAGGCAGCTTGGCCCCTGGGATGAGATTAATAGGGCAATCGTACTCCCTGTGCGGGGGCAAATTCTGAACTCCACTCTCAGAGAAGACATCCGAAAATTCAGAGAGAAAAGGTGGTACAGTCTTAGTAGAAACCTCAGAAACAGATGTCGTGAGGCAATTCTCTCTGCAAAAGTCACTCCAACCATTTATTTGCCTCGCTTGCCAATCAATGGTGGGGTTATGTTTAGTGAGCCAGGGTAGCCCAAACACAAGAGGAGTAGGTAATCCGCTAAGAACGAAACATGACACATCCTCAACATGAGCATCATTCACAATTAAACGAATATTGTGAACTATGCCCTTTAATGATTTCTGAGAAAGTGGAGCGGAATCAATAGCAAAAACAGGAATATCCTTTCCCAAAGTGCATACCTGGAAACCATGAGTTATCGCAAAATGATTATCAATGAGATTGACAGCTGCTCCACTATCCACAAAAATCTCACAAAAAATGTTTTTGCTCTCTAGCGCCACCCTGACAGGCAGGACAAAACGGGAACTACAAGCAAATGGAAAACCTTCAATTTCCGCCTCAACCCTGCCAATAGTAACAGATGGAACATTTTTAAAAGATTTTTTCCTTTTTGTTTCTTTATTACTCCCAGAAAACTGCCTGAATCTCCTAGAGGGACAAACATTTGCCAAATGATTTATACCTCCACAACAAAAACAAACCTTCCCATGCGGGCTGAATCTTCTATTGTCAGAGGCAATCAACCCCCGCTGCATGGGCTCCTGCTCAGAAGGGGCTGACAGCGACTGAGACCCCTGCGCACAGAATGAGACCGCTGCACTGTCCTGGGACTGAGTATGACAGGAAGAAGAGATCTCTCCTCTCTCTCTAAGATGCCTGTCAATACGAACGGCCTGAGACATAGCAGAGTCCAAGGAGATAGGCCTCTCATGAAAGGCAAATGCATCTTTCAATCCCTCTGAAAGACCATGGCAAAACTGACTTCGTAGTGCAGCATCATTCCAACCAGTATCAGCTGCCCATCTCCGAAATTCTGAGCAGTATATCTCTGCGGATTGTTTACCCTGGCATAACAGACGTAGTCTAGACTCAGCCAAAGCAACACGATCCGGATCATCATATATCTGACCCAGGGCTAAAAAGAATTCATCCACTGAACGGAGGGGCCGTGCCCCCACCGGCAGTGAAAAGGCCCACGACTGAGCGTTACCCCTGAGCAGCGATATAATGATCCCCACTCTCCGTTCCTCATCACCAGAGGAATGGGGAAGAAGGCGAAAATGGAGTTTGCAAGCCTCTCTGAAACGCACAAAATTCTCACTACCCCCGGAGAACGTATCCGGGAGCGAGATCTTAGGCTCAGAACAAACTCTATGAACACAAGCTGAACCGGTCACTAGAAACTGAGAAAGAGTCTTACGGAGATCAGCTACCTCCAATGAAAGACCCTGGAAACGTTCAGTCAAAAGTGAAACCGGATCCATGCTTGAGACGGTTTTGGCGGCTTATAATGTCACGGAAGGTGTACGGGGAAACAAGACAATACAAAATGAATATGAGACTCACTGGATCCAAAACTAAGGAACATAAAGGGACACTCTCCCTGACTGCTCAGCCTATGCGAACACCCCAATGGTGGATGATCGCATATCCTCGTTCCTCGACTATATAACACATGAACACCCTACAATAGTGAGGGGACACGACCACCGGCTCCCTACACTAGACACGGAGGAAGTCAGGGTCACCTGGGATCCAGCAAACAGAAAATCACAAATGAATGTACAACACTTATCTTGTAGAAGACTGGGAAATAGGATCAGCATGCACACACACTCCAGGAAGTTGTATAAGCCGCACACTAATGCATTATGGGGAGGAATTTAAAGGGATGCAATCAGTCCAACTACAAGACAGCTGAGAGAGGCTAACGAGATGAGGAACTGAAAACCAAAACAGAGAAAAGTCAAGGAGGAGGTTCTGAAAGGCATCTGTCAGAGCTTCTCAGATGTCTGGTTGTGACACCCAGTGATCGGTCCAGTGTGCAAGTACAAACACCAAAACAGGTTCCCATCTAAACAAGAACGACAAGGTGAGCAGCTTGATCTCTTTATACTAATGAAACAGTGGACCAAATTGTACTTCGACGCGGATGGAATCTTGAGGCGGAAAACACCCTCAGGTTCTCAACTAGTGTTATCCAAGCTGTATCATTCACTGGTGTTGAGAGAATTGCATGAAGAAATGGGTCACTTAGGAGTGGAAAGAACTGTAAACTTGATCAGAGAAAGGTTCTTTTGGCCGCATATGCAGAGAGACGCTGAGCAATACATTAACCATCAGTGTACCTGCCTGAAAGATAGACGCCCTAATAAGCCTACCAGAGCCCCATTGAACAATATTGTCACCACTTATCCCTTTGAGATGGTCTCCATATATTTCCTCCATCTGGAAACATGCAAAGGAGGTTATGAGTATATACTAGTAGTAATAGACCACTTCACCAGGTTTGCTCAGGCCTATGCAACCAAAAACAAGTCAGCAAAGACTGTTCCCGATAAGATATTCAATGATTTTGTCTTGAAATTCGGATTTCCTACCAGAATTCACCATGACATGGGAAAATAATTTGAAAATCTGTTATTCTTGGCATTAGGGAAACATTGCCACATTCAGAATTCTCATACAACTCCGTATCATCAGGAAGGAAACGACCAATGCGAAAGATTCAACCGAACTCTGTTGTCTATGCTTCGGACCCTGTCACCAGATTCCAAGAAAGACTGGAAGAACTCACTTGCCCAGGTAATACATGCATACAACTGCACCAAATGTGAAGCAACGGGGTACTCTCCATTTTTCCTACTGTTCTGGATATCTCCAAGACTATAAATAGACAGTATGTTTGACAGCCCAGTAACAGAAAAATATAAGAATCACTCTGAGTATGTAAAAACATGGACAGAGGGGATGACTGAAGCCTATCAGGTTGCTTCAAAGGTAGCTACCCAAGCTGCACAGTTGGAAACAAATGAGGGAAGTACAGAGGAAACTACAATGGAAACTGCAGAGAATGAGCCTGTGATTCTGCCTGAACACATTACATGTCCAGTAGGAGACACAGAAGAAGAAAACGCTTCACCAGAAAACCCAACAGAGACAGTTGACAGCGATGAAGGCGAGTTTGAGGATGCTTCAGATACCTTACCGCTACGCCGGATACAACCCAGCAGAACCAGGAGACAGCCAAAAGTCCTGACTTATGACACTTTGGGTCAACCCAGTAGTGTTGCCATGAATGCAGCAGTAAAGGTTATAGACTGTGTTTTATACCCCACAAGTTTACCCTATCTGGTATCTATGCCCAGACCTTTTTGCTGAGGACTCTAAAAATTGGTAACCGTATCCATGTCTTTAATGCTATGGTTTATTATTATGTTCTTATGTTGAAAATGTTAAATGTTATGTTCTTTGGTTAACAAAAGGAACTTTCTTGCACTCTTACTGCAGAAACTCCAAGTAGAATAACCCTTTAAACAATGAAAACTAGGTAAAGAGAAAAGTAAAAAAAAAAAAAGGACAAAAGTAATAAGGTGTTCCCTAGTTTATATAAATTCTAGTTTATATAAATAAAGGGGTTTGTACTAGTTAGCTAAAGGCAACAATATTCCCCCAGGCTTCATAGCAATGTGGGCCGGGTGGGAAACTGTGACATAACCGGGAGTAGATGTCGCAAGGAGGACAGTTCCTCAAGTAAATCTGTTACTATTTAACCTTGGCTCCCCATGATTGTGGAAGATAAGCAAGAGAATTATGATTCTCATACTAAAGTCCACGTATGTCGAGGATGACATAACATTTTGTGGGGGAGACTGTAAGAGATATAGAATAAGAGATATAAAAAATAGGCACCCCATAAGAATAAACTAATATCTATATAATTTCTAGCTTCAACAATCCACAAGTATGTCTGTATTATATTACATTCATGACATTGCTATTAACCACCAGTAGATGGCAGCAGAGAGAAAGCTTGAATAGCAGAGCTACAAACAGCAAAGGGGAACTGAATAACGCAGATCTTGGTTTATGGGAGGACAAGATTTACTGCTACATTGCCTGTATCCCCATATACTGAAGGTCATGTGTTTGTTCTTTCCAGGTAAGGGAACACAAATTCAGAGCCATAAATAGGCTAAAATGATGTAAAACACATTCCTATAATCAGCTAAGGCTGCTGGTGATGCACTGTGAGTATATCAAATATGCACAAGTGATAGTGAAGTACAATGAGGTTTCACATGGTACTAATGTGTAGTGACTATGATTACTATAGAAGCTGATGTCACTCTATGATATTATACTGCACTATTGGTTTATTGTGATGCAGATTAAATAATCCGAGAGCAACTCTCATTTTAATGGTTTAATATCTCTTATAGGAAAGTTATACCTGTTATTGAGAATGTATTATTGAATATAGAGATGTGTAGAGATCCACAGATCCCCCCCATCAGCGTCATCCACAGATCCCCCCCCCATCAGCGTCATCCACAGATCCCCCCATCAGCGTCATCCACAGATCCCCCCCATCAGCGTCATCCACAGATCCCCCCCCCCCATCAGCGTCATCCACAGATCCCCCCCCCCCATCAGCGTCATCCACAGATCCCCCCATCAGCGTCATCCACAGATCCCCCACATCAGCGTCATCCACAGATCCCCCCCATCAGCGTCATTCACAGATCCCCTCCATCAGCGTCATCCACAGATCCCCCATAACAGTGCGTCATCCACAGACCACCATTAGTTCAAAATATTTTTTTCTTATTTTCCTCCTCAAAAACCTAGGTGCGTCTTTTAAAGCGAAAAATACGGTAAATGTACAGGAAAAATGGACAATGAACCATAAGGTTAGGGCTACTCAGCAACCTGGATTTCTTGCGACTGTTGTGGCAATCTTATTCATTTCTATGGTATCACCGCTACTCAGCAATTCTGGCCTTATAGCCCTAGCCTAAGCGTCCCTCTTTGACCGTCCAAAAATTTAGGAGCTATGGGAATGGGTGAGTAGAAGTGGTGGGTAATCCACGAAACCTCAACTTTTTCCTTCTCAATGCACCTTGATTCCTTCCTTTGTCCCCGAAGACAGGCGCCTGGAGAACTTATTTCTCAATGACACATTCTCACAACCATGGTTATGGTCGTGACTCCTTGAACCGCATGCAGTTGCCTGCGGTCTTGTTCTTGTTGTCAATCACAGGTGAGGGCTGAAGTATGTTGCCTCACCTGTGGTTGCCGCTGGCAACATTATGTATTGGCAGTATAGCAGCCTGAGCTGTGGCTAGGCAGCTTGCTGTCAAGTGCATGCGGTTGCACCTGCAACGTGTGTTTATATGTGTGCACTTTCCGTTCTGGTGTGCACGGGGTTTATTGTGTGTGTATTCCCCTTTAAGTTGCTGTTTTCCCTTTTTTACTACCCTGTTTGGTGATAGAATGGTTAACTCCCTTCCCACAGTGTGTCTGTGTGGGTGTGGCCACTTTGGGCTATAAAGCCTCTGTGGAGACCTGAAGCTGAGGGGTTCTTCAGCCATGGCCACCCTTGTGGTCATAACTCTTGTTTGATGTTATGAAGATGTGTTTGTGGTATGCTTGTTTATTGCACCTTATGGTCCTGAGTTCCTGTGTGATGTGTGTTGTGTGCTGTGTCCTTTTGTAGTGGATAGCAGCACTTGCACATTGGTTCCAGGCTTAGTGTCTGGCAGGTGAATGTTGTGTTTGTGGCATGTACCTGCCATTGCTATAAGTTGTATATGTTCCCCCTTCCTTGCAGCTTGGCCAGTGAGACTCCTGTTCCTCCGTATCCAGAAGGAACAGGTCGTCTTACCCTGCTCCTAGTTTAGGGCCACCCTGAGGGCTAGCAGGGACTTCAAGGTTCCGGAGTATGATCCCTCCTACCATCAGGGTCGGCTCATACAGCTAGGAGTCAGGGTCAGATTAGGGATGCAATTAGGAGGTGACCTGCTCCCTAATTCTATCATCCTGGTCGAGCAGCGACCACCATCATCTGTCATCACACGGCTGAGGGTTTTCCCCATCCTCAGCTGTGACACACATGCAGTATGATGTCAGAAACAGTTCTGTTTATTCCTTACAATACAGGTCTATATATATATCCATCCATACATACAAGAACAGCTGCAGCTCTCATTATAATAATGCTGACTAGGAACATTTCCTTATACAGACAGAAGGTAAATGTAAATATAGTCACCCTCTAATATGATGTCACCCAACCTCCTGTCCTTCATACAGATCATACAGCTAATTCTATTTAACCCTTCAATCCCCTCTTAAGTCATGAATATGACTTATCTTCTTTCTCTCATAGAGAGGTAAGTAGCATATGATTGTCCAGGGTCTGTGGGTTTTGGACACATTACACAAAACATCTGTATGAGGGACGGGATACATTGGATACAACAACATATGACTGAAGCAATTATAATACTGATCAATAATGTTCTTAAGCAACTCAAATCCGGCAGCCAGCTCAATAACCAGTACCCCCAAGAGGATGTATCAACATCTTTCCTTTAAAATCTTGACATCCTATATTGTGTTTCAGTAACAGATAATCTACAGCAAATCTAGTTTCTAGCACTGCTCCTCTTACGCCTTGTATATCTAAAAGCATGTCTGATAAGGTGATAGAGGTATGATTCAGAGATTTAGCTAAGTCACATGCAATAGAATTTATAGTACGAGTATTATATATAGCCAGTCCAGGCACTCCTAATATAGAGGCGCCCAAACTTGTATATTCTGTACGGCTGAGAAGGGGTAAAGTAGAGTCACAGTCTTCTGATAAAGTCTTGGTAACTAATCTGTAAGCTCTCCTGATAGAGGGTTGACTGGGAAGGGCCAAAGTCAGCCTGGATACCGCACAGGGACCTCCAATAACATTAGCAGGAATGTAATTGTAGGTGCTGTTACCACAAGACAAAAACCATCCCTTAGGGAGCATTATATTATGGATAAAACTGGGAGTCACAATGGTCTTATTACAACTCATGGAATTATCCAGGGAGCTAGCAAGCCTACTATTCTTTTTACAGGTGTCATCAATATAATCATATACACTATTCTTAGGTAGTCCACTTTTTATGTCTCTATTATCACAATATAAAGTCATATCCTGGGAAAAAGTAAAACAAGTTTCTGCTGCAGTCACGTTAATAATAGTTATTCTAATATTATCCCTGCTATTTCCTCATTTCTGACACTCCCCACAGAAGTCATACAAGGGAATAAAAGATTGTGTATTGTTGGCCATCACCCAGACTTCAAGGAGGGATTTATCGGGTGTAGACACATAACACATGTTTGTATAAGATCCCGTGGGCTCTGTAAGTCTTTAAGGCATAATGAACTATCATTTAGGGCATTTTCCATCCTGACTATACTATTCTGTTCAGAATAAAAGGGGACGGGAGTAAAGGTGTAATGACCGGCGACACGCAAAGGGAGGGAAAAGGGAAGGCCCTGCCCAAGGGAGAGGGAAAGGTGGTGACCCCTGACTCACCTTGCGGCTGGCACCTGACTGCCCTGACGTCCCTAGACGGGTTCCTCACCCGTACGCCGATCACGTGCCTAAACCCTGGCTGTCCCTAAGATGAGCCCTAGGTAGCGAACGGGGCGGTGGGATCACTAGTCCGCACCACTGACACTAAAAGGAAAACACCAAGGAGAGGACAGACAATACAGACAAACATATAATCCCAGGTGGGCGACAACAGCAGACCACAAAGGCCCAACAGGGATCCGGAGGGTAACGTTCTGGAACAACAACCAGGGAACGCAGCAACACAGCTCCAGTGGGTCAGTATAGAAGTCCAGGCAGGAAGCTCTATATCTGGCAACCAGAGAAGTGGGAGAGGGGAATATAAGGAGGTTGGGAGTGCTGGACAAGGAACAGCTGAGGAGAAGAAGCTACGGATCCCTGAGTGAGCCAAAAAGGGTTGCAAAGCAAACCCAGAAAGCTACCATAAAGAAACAGCCCTATCTTACTACATAGAGCGCGCAGCCAACCGCTGCGACTTCCTGACCCCGGGTATAACGGAGTCAGACGTGGTTCTTGACACCATCATGACAAAAGGGATCTTGCTCCTGAGCTCTTTTATATACTGACTGATTATTTTGTGCACCGCAGAAGAAACTCATCTCCTCTGGGTGATAAATACATGTAGTAATAAGTCAGACTGGCAAGAAAACACAAAGATTAATAATTATCAGCAGACAAACAAATCTCCCAGAATATTGTGGGGTCATCATCTTCAGCCTATGGCAAGGCACTTTTCAGGGAAACTTCTTCTCAGTTCCCCTCTTTGTTCAGGGAATTCACACCTGCTTCACCCTCTTTGTCTTTGTCCGTCACTGGAGAAGAAACCTCAGGGACCCTTTACACTCTGCTAGCGTGAATCCAGATTGGAGCCTCTTCTGTGAGAATCGCTGTTCTGGTGACTGCTACCACTCACGTGGGTGGTCCAAACAGGAACTCAGTCTGTTTTCGTCCTTTTGCCAGGCACTGGACTATCACCACGTCTCCTGGTTGGAAAGAATGCGTAGGTTCCTGTGGAGAGAAAGGAGAGGCACAAGCAATATCTTGTTCAAATTGATCTAAAGTTTCTACAAGTTTCCTCACATACTCTGCCTGTACCACTTCTAGACCCATTTTTTCTATCACAGGGGCCTTTGGACCCCAAGGGGTGGGGAAGGGTCTTCAAGGGTCTTAGGACTTCAGGGTCTTAGGACCTCAAATGGTGAGTAACCAGTATTCTTATTAGGCTGCATCCTAATTTCTGAGACATATAATACACCGTGAAACATAAGATTGTACCTTTGATCTAAGACCTGGTATAAAAAAATCTCTCTCTATGAGGTCAGTGGTTGCCTGTGCTCCCCTATGGCCAAGACCATGATACTGTGCAATTAAAATCGGGGTTCTTGCAACTGGGATACATGGCTTCCCCTCTTCGCAGACAAGACCCGTATTAGGGTCTTGTACTGCACCTACCGACTGCCATTCTATTTAGTCACTACTGGTAGCCAAATCCTGGAGGCTGAGCAATAGATTGTCAGTAAGGGTAAAGTCAGGAACTAGGGAAGGCATTTGAACTGCTGCTGCTGTTCTAATAGCAGCCTCTTTTGCTGCCTGATCAGCTAGGGCATTCCCTTTAGCTATGTGCGGTTGTAGACCAGTATGTGCCTTACAATGGATAATAGCAACTTTGCTTGGTAATTGGATGGCGGCCAGGAGATCATGTACTAGGGTGGAATGTGAGATTTGTCTCCCATCTGCAGCTATGAAGCCTCTCCTCTGCCAGATTACCCCATGATCATGTACAACCCCAAAGGCATACTTGGAATCGGTGTATACATTTACAGCTTTCCCCTCAAAAAGACAACAAGCTCTAGTGAGGGCAATCAGTTCAGCTGCTTGGGCCGACTGAAAAGGTATAGGATTCGATTCCAGTATAACATCAGGGAGCTGAACCACAGCGTATCCTGCATGATAAGTGTTGTCATTAGGGCGGGAACAAGATCCATCCACAAAAATATCAGGTGCTCCTTCAATGGGTGTGGACTGTAAGTCAGGCCTAGGTGAGGTATGTTCATGTATAAGTTCAGCACAGGCATGGGGAGGAGGCAAATCATCCTGCTCTCCCTTGTAGCCAAGTAGGGCATTCAGTATAGCCAATGGACCGAATGTGGATGCTGAGTATTTGATATGAAGTTGAGGATTAGATAGCAACAAAACTTCATATCCACTCAGTCTTTGTGCTGACATATGTTGCGTATGTATGTTCCTCAATAGGGCCTGAACATTGTATGAGGTATGCAGAGTAGTGGGATGACCTAAGGCAATAGGCGTGGCCATCTCAGCGAACATAGCACAGGCTGCCAAATTCCTGAGACACGCAGGCATGCCCTGAACCTGTACGGGAACCACTTTTGAGAAAAAAGCAACAGGGCGGAATTTACCTCCATGATCCTGCGCCAGGACTCCTGCCATGGTTTTACAATTGTCCCTGGCAAATAAGTGAAACATCACGCCATAGTCGGGTAGGCCCAAACCAGGACTTGAAACCATTGCACATTTCAAATGACTAAAAGCTTGTAACAGGTCATCAGACCATTTAATGAAGTCAGGCATATCAGTATTAGTGGCTTGTCTCAGAATATTATCATAGTAGGAACAATCAGCAATCCATTAGCGGCAGTAACCAATCTTGCCAAGAAAGGTCAACATGTCTTTCTTGGTTTGTGGGCAGGGCAGACCCAGTACGGAGGTAATTCTGTCATGGCTGATTTTCCTTTCACCTTTACTGAGAACAAAGCCTAAATTCTCAACTCTTTCCATACACCATTGTAATGTCTTCCTAGAAACTTTGTGACCACTTTCACATAACCACAGTAAATAACTAACACAGTCTGCCTGGCAGGCCTCCCGAGTAGAACTACATATGAGAATGTAGAAGGACAGAACCATGAGGGGCAGTCCAAGGGCGCAGTGTAACTTGGAGGACAATGGAGTAGACTTCTGGGGAGTCTACATAACCCTGAGGCATTCTACACCAAGTATACTGGCAAAATTTAAATGTAAAAGCAAAAAGTGGACGTGTCTCCCTGTCAACTGGGACAGCAAAAAATTCATCTTTTTATATCTATAACAGAGAAAAAACTCTGCATGGGCAGGAATAGCCGATAGCAGAGATGGTACGCCTGGAACCACAGGGGCTATGGATATATTAACAATCTTATTAATATTATCTACTTCAATAGGTTCCTTTAACAAGATCTCCCCTACAGTCATAAAAGGGAACTGTTCCTCAAGGTCACTGTCCTCATCATGATGAGGCATATGTTTAGGTTTGGGAAAACATTTTTTTGTGATCTAGGGTGCATGGGAGCTATGACATCCCTAGTATTAGAGATGTGTGAATTTTATTCTATATGGCTTTGTATCTCTAGGACAGTAACTGGTCAATCCCAAGCTGCCACAAACTTCTTCTTAGCTCAGGAGCCACCCCCCTCCCTTTTCTGCTGTTACCCAAGCTCTGACTATGCAACGTTTTGAGGAGAAGGGGGGCAGGGAGCTGCGCTGTGGGCAGCATCTGAACTATCTCCCAACAGATGCTTTGAAGAAGTGTGCACTGTGAAAGGACGCTAAAGTGTTAACTCTTCTTCTCCTATATCTACCTCCTTTTGAGCCAATTTAATAATACCTGGGCCTCAAAGTACTGCCTTTTTAATCTAAGTCATCTATTGGAAGGGATGGATATATCTGTGGGATATTTCCTAAATAGGGAGAAGGGGCTACTGGAGTGAACTCCTTGTCAACTCTTATTGTAACTCATGTTTCTTTTTATATCCCTCCTGGTTCCCTGCCTTCTGCTTGTGAACCATGTTATTTGGTCTATCATACCATTATGGTGCATAAGTAAGGCAATTTTCCCCTCCCGACTGCATATACTGCATGTCCCACTGGGGGTCTGGACCATAATATGGGTAAGCTTCAGTGTCACCCAAACATAACCCTTTTAACCATATCCATATGGAAGGTGTCATTAGCCCCTTCCTGAGGGAACCAATTTATACTCTTCATCCCCTCTGTCCATCCTGCCATATTATCCACCCAGGGAGTAACTAAATAATAATCATTATGGTGGAATTGTGGTGTTTTAAATAGTTCAATTAATAAAGACTTAATGTATTTTAATGATTCTTCAGCCGGGGTATTGTGGTCATGGTTTTTTGACAGCTACTAATGTGCATCCCTTTCTTCTCTTTCTTTATATGTAGGATATATGTTTAGTTTGGCTATGGAACATGAATATTGGAAGTCCATTCTCCTCATGATACTATCATCACTATCGGCCTCGTGTGGGACTTATGATAGATACAATAGTAGAAATGTATTTATGTAATCACATTTGTGCACATGATACATATGTTTTTCTGCTACTTGATGTCACTAATTTATGAATTTTTGATGTGTTGGCGGGAGTACACAATATGGGAGGAGGGATGTATGCGTTGGTTGTCCAGGACATATAATCCTAAATCCCATAGATCTATTATCATTTACATATCCTTTTTCCGATTGTCCTTTTTCTTTTATTTTTTGCACTCCTTTTTTTATTAATATATCTAAATTGTGTTGGCCTTTTAATATGTGTTCAGCTTTAGTGACACACTATTTGATATAATAATGTACTGCCACTTTAAGAAAGGAGTAATAAAACTCCCTAGTGCAATTGTATATTGCACAATACACATCATTATATACAGTATATATACACATATGTTTTTTTTGTGGACTTTTTGTATTTTTTATTGTCTGTTTATTTTTATTATAATAATAGAGATAGATGGACAAGTTAACATCACTTATCCCATTTTACAAAGTGGCAAATAGTCACAAAAGAACATTTGTCATCAATGTTCACAGAGTAAAGAAGACATAGGCAAATAAGAGTACAATTGAACAGTAGCATATCCAATCATTAAGGGTATGAACAAGGAGTGTCAGCGGTAGCAGTAGCCCTAACCTAGACATATAAGAAAGAAAAAAAAAATCGTATGCCTAGAATATACACATTAACATCCATTCACGAACAACGGGGGAAATGACAAACACATGACACATAGGGAAAGGTAATCAGAGCTAGAGGTTTTACAGACTAGGCTCATGGAAGTCGTCCCACAACTGCCAGATTTTGTTAAACCTATCCAAACTATTAGTCAAGCTAGCTGATAGATATTCCATTCTCCTGACCTCAATAATATTAGTAAAAAGGGTCTAGCTGGGTAGGGGAGGTTGTTTTCTTCCAGAATCTAGCTATAAGACGTCTGGCTGCAGTCAAAATGTGCAAGGTAAGGAGTAGGACATGTTTCTTTAGTGATACCGGCGGCATATTTAAGAAAAATAAAAAAAGGGATCAAGTGGGAATCTGATATTAAGAAGACTGAAAAGAACCTCCTGTACTATTTGCCAAAAAGGCCGAATCAACGGGCATTCCCAGAAAATGTGCACGTGAGAACCTTCCCCTGCAGCACATCTCCAACATCTATCTGAGATGTTAGGGTTAAGGCGTCTCAGTAGTTTTGGGGTGTGGTACCAAAACATTAGTATCTTATAAGAATTTTCCCTATGTGTAATGCAGGAGGAGGTCTTTGCAGTCCTTTCCCATATCAGCCCCCATTCTGCAGGTGAACCGGGCGGTCAAGGAAAGATTCCCATTTGGTCATATAAGGGTGTTTTACAGTTGAAGACTACAAAATACAATATATCTCTGATATGAGACCCCTAGTGGTGTTTGATAGCTTGCATAGTTTCTCAAATGATGAGGGGATGGAAACGCTTGGGGATTTTAAGAGGCCAAAAAACAAATTTTTAACCTATCTAGCGGCAGTAAGCGGAGCGTTTGATGATTAGTTATATCCACAAAGCAAAATAATTTATTGGAGAACCAGGGCCTAAAGAAAGAGGTGTGCATACTCATCGGGAACAAAGCATTAAATAAAAAAGAAGTCATTGAGGACTTTTCAGGCGCTAGGGAGAATTTGCGATTACAACTTCGCCAAATGTTATAGGTATGGGTCATTGGGCCTAGCATCTCCGGTACCGAGGTGGTCGGGAGTGGCGTCCATAAAAGCGAGTTGGGATGTATAGGAGCTATCCATAGTTTCTCAATTTCTAGCCATCTGGAGTAGGCATATAAAGTAGACCAAGCTGGGAGCCTTCTGAGATGTGTGGCCCAGTAATATCTCATGATATCTGGAGCTGCCAAACCCCCCTGAGATTTAAGTGCCGTAAGAGTTGCACACCCTATCCGATGTCTCTTCTCATTCCATATAAACCTCAGCATACTTGCCTGAAAGGCCCGTAATTCCTTTAGAGGAATGGGGACCGGTAGGGTCTCAAACATATATAAAAGCTTGGCCAAAATTGTCATTTTAACCGCGGCTATGCGACCTAATAAGGATATGGGAAGAGACATCCACTTGGTCATAAGGACCCTAAGTTCACGAAAAGTGTTTGGGAAGTTTCGACCATATAGTGAACCATATGTTGGAGTTAGATCAATCCCAAGATAGCGCAATTTGGTATCCTGCCATCGAAAGCGGAAGTTAGTTTTCAGTTTACTTAAGCTATCCGGGGGGAAGTTAAGGGGTAAGGCTTCCGTCTTAGCAGTATTAACCTTGTATCCCGATAGCCTACCATAGGTCTCCAGAAGGCGAAAGAGATTAGGAAGTGAAATGTGCGGATTTGTCAATGTAAGCAAAATATCATCGGCGAACAAGGACAGCTTAAACTCCACCTTATTCACCATCACTCCATGGATATCAGAATGAGCCCTAATGGCTGCTGCAAGGGGCTTAATGCAGAGGACAAAAATTAATGAGGACAATGGACAGCCCTGGCGCGTACCATTGTATATGGGAAAGGTCGAGGAATGTGCATGGGACATTTTTACTGTAGCCGTGGGCTGGGCATATAGGACTTTCAGGGCATTAAGAAATGGACCGATCATGCCAAAGGCCCCCAGGGCGGAGAATATAAATGGCCAATTTAAGCGATCAAACGCTTTCTCAGCGTCAAGACTAAGCAATAGAGCTATGTCGTTGCGCTTATTAACGATTTCTACTAAATCGATAGTCCGCCTGGTATTGTCTCCCCCCTGATGGTCTCTGACAAAACCCACCTGGTCTTTGTGTATTAAATGGGGAAGCCAAATGGAGAGGCGAATAGCTAAAGTTTTGGTGAATATTTTGAGGTCCAAATTAAGAAGGGCTATGGGCCTATAGTTGGTGCATTCTAGTGGGTCTTTTCCAGGCTTCGGGATTACTGTTATGTAAGAATGTGAAAGCGATGAAGGTATTGGGGAACCCTGCCAAAAGGAATTAAATAATGGTAACATTTGAGGCAACAGGATATCCGAGAAGGTTTTATAGTACACGTACGGCAGACCATCAGGTCCAGGGGACTCCTCTGGAGTTATAGGAGCATTCAATGAAGAAATAGCTTCATCTGACAGCTTAGGGAGTTTGCATTGCGACAGGAAGTTATCAAAAAGGCGCTGACGCTTTTCATGATCCATTGGCGTCTGTTGTAGGATGGAATAGAGCGATTTATAAAACTTTTGAAAAGTTCCGAAATAGCTGTGGGATCGTATATCAACGTACCATCTGTTGCCCTCATAACTGTCGGGTTTCCCACCATGTTGGACTCGCGCAGCTGACGCGCCAAAAGGGTGTGAGATTTATTGCCCCATGCATAGAACCTTTGCCTGGAGTATAATAAAAGTTTTTCAGTCTTATGGCACATAATGTCCCGCAGTCTGGCCCTAAGAACCACTATACGGCGGAGTAAATGTCGTGAGCGGCGCGAGCCCAACTTGTTTTCCAGATCCCTGAGCTGAGCAGTGAGAATGGCCTGTTGCTGATTGCGATCCTTTTTTAGTTTAGAACCCATGGCAATACAATTGCCCCTAAAAAACGCCTTATGCGCTTCCCATAACGTAGAAATCGAGGAGATGGAAGACTTATTTAAGGCAAAGTATTCTGCTATGCTATCCCGGAGCTCCTGTCTAAGTGGTAAACTACTTAAAAAAAGTCTCATTCAGGCGCCAATGGCACATTCTCGTGTGATAACCTGAAGTTTTAAGGGTGATAGTGATCGGAGCATGGTCCGACCAGGTGATATGGCCGATATCAGCATCTTTTAACATTCGGAGGACTGGAACATTTCCGAAAAAATAGTCAATCCGAGAGTGGGTGCTATGTGGGTGAGAAAAAAAAGTGTATCATTTTGCTGAGGGATAATTGACCCTCCAGAGATCATAAAAAGCGTAGCGCCGGATGAGACGTCGAAAAAGACGCGAAAGTCTGCATTGTTTATGCGAGGGGGGGAGCTATTTGGGGGCAACCTATCCATATGCTCAGAGAAGGAAATGTTGAAGTCTCCTCCCACAATCATAGGGGAGGGGAGGTACTGGGACAGTTTCAAAAATACTTTATTCAAGAAGGGGATTTGGGCCGAATTAGGTGAGTATAAGTTACATAGAATAAGCGGTTGACCCTTGAGTGTAGCCTTAAGTATAATATACCTCCCCTCCACGTCAGAAATGCAAGATTCTACATGTAACGGACAATGAGCGGCTAAGAGAATAGCTACATCTGCCACTTTTCTCCCCGAAGTTGCGGAATATACCCGAGGGAATAATCTTTGTGCAAATTTAAAGGTACCCTGCTGATCAAAATGGGTCTCTATATCTGCTTTTTGCGACCTGCACTCATTGATTGCTAACCGCCTTTTAGTGTTAGAATTAAGGCCTTTCACATTTAACGACATACACTTGACCATCATAAGTAGGATTGAAGAGGGATACTTGCTATATCCAGGTCGTTCTGCAGAGACCTCGTCGCATGCATAGTCACCACCTCGCACAGTAAGGGACGGCTATACCAAGGACATCTAGCTGTAAAGAACATAAAGGGAAAACACAAAAGGGAAAAAGGGGGAAACACAAGACATTGCACAGTTAAAGAACATAACCTTAAGGTAGTTGTAACATTGGACCATATTGTCCAGACAGGGATCAGTGAAACATAGCGAAAGTGATCTGGCTCAAATTGAAACCATCTCATAATCCCAGAAAAAAGAGGGATAAAGAGAGGGTTAAAGTACTCATCCCGTATGATAAGGTATGACTGAGTGTCCTCAAAAACACCGCCTGTAAAGGACAACTGAGTAATGGGCAGACCAACAATATCAATAAGGAAACCATACAGATTCTTGAAACACCAAACATGGTTTCTGAAAAAAGAGAGCAAAAACGCCGCACAGTAGCGGTCAGCAAAAAACAGGAGACGTGCAATGTATAGCACTACGCAGTACATTACTCAAGGGGGTGCATCACGGGGCTCCGCGTAAGATGGGGCATCTTGTGGAGGTGATCTTCGTCTCTTCTGTCGCACAGTCTGCCAGACTGGTTCCAGAGCAGGGTTCGGATCCTGTATTTCCCAGTCTGCAATAGAAGGCATCTCAACGTCCAAGGCTGAGCTGAAGGCTGGGAGGTCTGCATGCTGACGCAGGATAGATGTCCTGCCATTCTTAGACGCTATTAAGGCAAACGGAAATCCCAATCTATATGGAGTCTTCTTCTCTCTCAGGAAGTTCAATAAAGGCTGCAGAACTCTTCGTTTCTGAAGTGTCCACCAGGAGAGGTCCTGATATAGTTGGACGGTCTGTCCGTGAAAATCAATAGCTTTCATAGCTCTGGCTTTGGCCATTATATTCTCCTTTAGCTGAAAATCATGTACACAGCAGATCACGTCTCTCGGCTGTGCGGCAGAAGACTTGGGGCGAAGCGCCCTATGGGCCCGGTCTAACTTGATGACTTGTGGCGGCTGAGACCCCAAAATAGCGTTAAAGAGATCCGACAACATGTCTGGTAGATTTTCATCTGCATCCGACTCGGGCAAACCTCCAACACGAATATTATTTCTGCGCCCCCTATTATCCAAATCTTCCAAATGTCGGGTATTCTCCCTGATGACTTGGGACTGGGAGGTTATTATAGAATGTAGGTTAGCGACACTTCTGCGTGTGTCATCATGTTCTGCTTCCATAGAGTCCATGCGACCAGATAACTGCTTAAAATCTTGCCTAAGTGCTGATATTTCAGACTTACATGCGCTCCTGACCTCAGCAATCAATACTTTGAAGTCTGCCTTGGTGGGCAGATGTTGTAGCGTCTGGTGGAGAAGCGATGAGGATTGCGTGGAAGGCACGGACCCTTCTTCACCCTCGTCCATTGAATCTGATAAACGATCCCAGGCGACTGTGTCTCCCTCCCCCAATGTATGGCGACTTGCCTCATTAAGGTCCCCAGGGGGCTCACTCCAGTCGCGACGCCACTGCGATGGCGTAGCTGACTGTCTAGTGTGCTTGGGCGCTTGTTTAGGCGGCATAATGGCGGCGCACTCAGCCGCGCGCGCTCCGGCCTTATGGCGGGACCAGCAAAGTCTATGGGGCACCCCGATAGTCTGGGGGTGAATGCCTTCGCTGAAGGTGATAAAGCTAAGGGTTTAAGTCCCTGAGAAAGATAGCTCTCCTCCCTTGGAAGCGTGGGGCCTTTCAGCGGTGTCGCGGGCCCGCACTCACCAGAAGCGGAGGACACAGGTAGGCCGCACTCTGTGGACGTCTTCTCCGAGGATCGCCAGAGGTAAGAATCCAGCGTATTATTCGCTTTAGCAGAAACCTGGGAGCTGCTAGGGTGCTTGGGCTGCAGTCTTCTCCCCATGTTCTGCGATGAAGAAGCATAAAAGTCTCCTTTTCAAAGTGCAGGCGGCGGAGCTCAGCGTTCAAGCGGCCATTCCTGCAGACGCTCAGGCCACGCCCCCCCCCTTTTGTGGACTTTTATGGTCACTTAAAGTTTTTATGCAATCTTATATGTAAGATAATAAATCACTATGTATTTTAATTGTTGGTATATGCACACCTTGTATCTAATGATGTTCTGTGGAGAAATATGCCGAATCCTATGTACATCTTTATGTAATGATTTGGTGGAAAAACATGTGGTATCCCATGTATATATCTTTATGTAATGATCGTGGAATTCATTTTGGGCCTTTATATAATATATATAAATGACGGGGATGCACTTTGCATAGATGGGCCAGGTGACACTCACTCCCGTACCCAAGATGGTGCTCGCCGAGCGCGTCCTTCTGCGCAGCCACGGGCGTTCTGACGTGGTCGGGGCTCTGACGTAGGACGCTCTGTGCTCCAAGGAGTGCGGCCGTCTCGCGTTATCGCCGCAACCGCGTACGCATGCACCGGCGGTGCGCGGCGAGTCGCGTGCCACATACACAGTGATGCCAAGTATTTCAATCGGTACAGGTGAGAAATTGTGTCACCCAGCCCACTATTAGTTTAGCCAATATCTATTGGTCTAATGTATGATACTCCGCCCACTCTTTTGGCCATATATACCCGGCTACTTAACTGATACTATAACCCCTTGAAAAAGCTGATGGCGAAACGCGCATCGGGGCACAGTCTGACGGTGGTGTTGTAAATATCTGGGTCAGTATGCTATGCTTTATGCTAACCCTATGATATTGATGTATGGCAGTGTGCTTTGTATTGTCCGTGAGATTTAGGGTCGGAAGTTTGACTCTGTGACCTCTGCATACTGTGGACAGGACAGCACTTTTTGCATGCACGATTATATTATTCTATATGGATTTTTGTAACTCCAGAAGTACCTAATAAAATTGATGATTATTTAAATATATTTAGTGGTGGAGTTATGATTTGTGATTGCTTTTGATCTATATATCAAAGTTTTGGTTCTTTAAATAATAATCAGTCCCACAGACCCGGGCTATATAATCCTTACTGTCATGGTCTTACCTTCTTGCTGTTCTCCTTCGTTTGACATGTGCTGGCGGCCATCTTGGTTTCTGGGTTTCTTGTAGCCTCCCACCCTGCGGCTTCTCCTTCCCACTGGGAGGAGCTGGATGCCCAGCTCATATATATAGGAGGCCTGTGGCTTCAGTTCCTTGCTTGGTCCTCCTGTGTTCACATGCTTCTAAGACTGCTGCTTCTGGTTCCTGATCCTGGCCTCGTCTGACTACCCCGCTGGTTCCTGATCCTGGCTTCGTCTGACTACCCTGCTGGTTCCTGATCCAGGCTTCGTCTGACTACCCTTCTGGTTCCTGACCTCTGGCTACGCAAGACCCTGCTTCGGTTTAGCCATCCGTTTGGACTTTTGCTTACAGCTTGATTTTCAATAAAGCCTTCTATTTCCACTTATCTCTTGTTGTACGTCTGGTTCATGGTTCCTTGACACTTACATGTTTCTCCTACATTCGGAGGGGGTGGAGAGACCTTTCCTTACTTTGCACCCATTTCATATAATTGTATTGAGATGGAGGCAGAGCAAAACTTTCCCCAGGACTGGCTGAACTGAACCGTGAAGGACTTATGTCTATGCACAACTCCCTTCTCAACTGTCTGTTAGTATTATCCCTTAAAACAGTTCCTTGCGTTCACCAGTTTTGGGTTAGTGGGTCATCCAGGACACACACAATAAAGTTAGTACATTTGTCAATAGTATCATTTGCTGCTTACCTTCAGCATAAAAATTACTTAATGCTGCATAAAATCATAACATAACAGAAAGCATAAGAAAGCGACAGAAAAGAAGCAATAGACAGGGGGTGACAAGAGAAATAAAGGTGCAGACTCTATTTGAATTCTTCCCAAAAGAATTCCTCTGGTAAATCCTTCCCTAAAGGATATATCTGATAAATACTTCCCTAAAAAATGTATCTGTTAGACTTGGCCAGTAGTCTATTTACAGTCTATCTTGCCTAAAGATAGACACCAGTGCTTTCATTCTATTTTGCCTAAAGATAGCTACCATTTCTTTCAGAGTGTCTAAAGCGGATTCAAAATAGAAGGAACAGAAAATTTTACGGAAAGTATCGGAATGTCCCCAGTCGTTTAGACAGGAATGTTCCGTTACTTACCGAATTCCTGTATTTTCTATTCCGCGGACAGAGCCCCCAACTGAAAGGGTATTTCCTTCTCAATGCACCTTGATTCCTTCCTTTGTCCCCGAAGACAGGCGCCTGAAGAACTTATTTCTCAATGACACATGCAGTATGATGTCAGAAACAGTTCTGTTTATTCCTTACAATACAGGTCTATATATACATCCATACATACATACAAGAACAGCTGCAGCTCTCATTATAATAATGCTGACTACGAGCATTTCCTTATACAGACAGAAGGTAAATGTAAATATAGTCACCCTCTAATATGATGTCACCCGACCTCCTGTCCTTCATACAGATCATACAGCTAATTCTATTTAACCCTTCAAGTATTAGATTTCAGAATTCCCCTCAGCAAAGAAGATTAGGCAACCATCTTATTCTCAAGCAATAATGAGCAAAACCTGAAGGATAAGGAAGAGATTTCATCCTATGGCTTTTTGCTATACAATATGGTTTGTTTTAGCGACTGAAATCCCCAAAAGTAAAAGGGTTTTTGCAGTACACCGCCCTGCAGGGTGAGGCGAATGGTGAGGTCACAGGGGAAGTTACTAACCGAGGGTGGTTGTAGTACTCAGTCTTTTGTATACCCATGGCAGACGTACAGCAGTGATGAAGAGGCTGGCACAGGGGACCTCTGGGGCACTCTGTATATAGGGACCAGGCCTGATGGTAGATGAGGTGCCCTGGATGTTGCAGGTGTTTTTAATGTGCTGGTGGCAAGATCCCTTTAAATTCGTGACGCCAGTGCCGGTAACAGTGGCACACCGATTTATGGTAGGAATAATTGAGGAACACGTTGTTGTGGTGAACCAAAACTTCCTTTTACTGGAAACAGTTAACTATTTACAGTCTTTTGGCAAAGTTCCATAAGTCAGTAGCAGTCACAAGCAGGCTTATACAAATGGCAGGCACAATGTTCTTGCAAGATACTCAGAGGTTTAAACACTTACAAATTAGGCTGCACTTTTCCTCAGAATCCTGTCTGTCTTTATCCCAAGGCCCGTATGCCCTAATGCTGGCTTTACCCTTGGTAGGGTAAACTTCCTCATGTATATATTTCCTTGCTTGAAGTAAAATCCTTCTGCCCTTCAGCCCTCAGGTTGGCTTTGGCTCTGCTCGGCTCTGGTTATGGGAACTTCAGGTTTCTCAGGAGGTAACTCTTCCCCTGGTGACAACTAGAAGCCTGGGCTGTCTAGCTGCATGTCAGGAGGTGGCCTTCAGCTCCTCTCTGGCTAAAGTGCACACTCTGTTCTCTGGCTCTACACAGACTCCTGACTACACAGACTCTCTTCCCTGAACAGGACCTGACTATTTATACTAAGGGTTCCCTAGCTCCCTCTATTGTCTAGGAGGATGAACTACACTCTAATAGGCCTGATACACACATAACAGGGAAGAATACACATAAAAGCATAGCAATATACATTAAAATGGACTGTAAAATACAATGCCACTGTTCCTCAGGAGTGGGAGAGCAATGTGGCCCAATTTACCCTTGTGTAGTGCCCACATTTACCTAGTGGGACACTACATTTTCTTATGTATTTCTAAGCTTAGAGTCCCTTAATATTTTTTATGTTGATGCTCATAGCAGATTTAGCTTCTATATAGCAGCACGAAGCAGCAGCGGTCGTCAAGGGAGGCATGCTGTATACTGTAATGTGATTGTACACTGCTGGCTCCACTACTGATGATTTGATCATATTTGAGCTTAGATGATCGCTCAGGAGAACACGAGGGGGTTAAGATCAAGCTATTGCATAAGCTCTTTGACAGATTTGACTGTAGATGGTGTTCTGCTGCCGGCCATGTACTTTGATATGTAAAATCTGCAGAAGCCAAACAGTTCAAAATGTTAAATAAATGCTTGCTGATTACAAAAAAAAAATGTTTTAACCAAAAAAACACATGCACTTAGTAAGAACATGTCTCCAAAGGTGTCCATAGCTGTTAAATCTATTTAGATTTAAAAAAAATTGCATTCAAGGCAGGCCATTCATTGTGTTGTTTTTTTATTAATCTCCTTTATCTTTACTGTTTGAATGAATTGTCCACTTATTTTAAACCAAAACTTTACAAAAGAGTGTCCTGACTTTTTTTTACATAAAAGAGAACAACATGCAGTAATATGTATACAGTCCCAGGCATATTGTAAGAGAAATATGATCTTCTGGTCTCTTCTTACTGATTACGCCCTACAATGCTGATGCACTTTGCCCCTTGGTATGCTGTCTTCTCACATATCTGCAGGATTCATCATCTCTACCAAAGGCAGGTAAAATGTACTTCAGCTGAGTTTTCTGTCATGGGGAGAACTACCAGGGTAACAGACAAGGCAGCTATTATGGAGCCCAGCAGCCAAGGGTGACCGGTAGTCAAAGAGGTCCATGTTGAAGTGCAATTACTGTGAAGAACAGTAAAGGTGAAAGAGGGCAGAGGGCAAGTGAATTCAGATCAACTGGAGACCAATGAAGGAAAGGAAAAAGAAAAATATGGGGAATGGGTGAAGACTGAAGACCAAAATGGTAATGAGCAGTGGTGTACATAGAGAAGTAAAGAGCCCCAGAGCAAGGATCAAACCAGGCCCCCCATACAGGACAGAAGGTTTCTGCCTAAACCCTTTTTTTAATGACCCTTGGGCCATTTTTCCACTGCCTCATATGCTTAAATGTGTTCCTTTAGATTTAGAGGGCAGAGTCCTGAACAAGTTTTCACCACCAGTAGGTGAATCCCACGAGGGCCCCTTCTTGCCCGGGGCCCCATAGAAGTTGCATGGTCTGCCGCTATGGTAGTTACGCCCCTGGTAATGAGCTTTTATGTCCTAAATTTACTTGCTGCTAAAGGTTGTCATAGTGGAATGTGGTGCCATTTGATGTTCTGCTGCAGTGTGCCATGGTTAATTTTTTAACCCCTGTTCATTGATAAAAATGTTGGCTGAATTTCATGTCAAAACCTCATATTTGGCTGATTGTCATTAATGTCTATCAAACTTTATTTTTATGGGATTTCTACTCTTTTGTGTTTTGTAATCTAATAATAACACACCCACTCCTACCAGCTTGCTTGTTGGCAGGTTCAGGCCCAGGACGAGAGGTAGGCAGAGCGGACAGTCACCTAGTACACCTTTTGAGAGTAGGGTGCGTATTATGGATCCTGCTATGCCTTTAAATTCCTAGGATATTTTAATTACAATGATGTCACACAGGCAAAGCCTTACTATTTACAGCAGCGTATTATAACTAGTTGGCGCTGTCCTGTAGAGTTGGGCAGCAGAGTATAGTATGGTGAGGTGGCCAGTTGTTCCTGTCTTGATAACTGCTATTGGATGATGTTTGAGGAACCAGAGATGGCTGGTTGGGTTAGCACATCTAATACCCTGCACTGGGCACCGAGAGTGTACAGTATGTGCCGCTCCTGAGAATGAGATCCACTTTTGGGACCTCATGTTTACCTAATTGTGCATGGCTGAACACCAGATATCACTATATTGGATAACTGGGCGCACACTCAATTGCGTAAACCTAAATAAATCTTATTTCATGTCCACAATTTTCCTGTGTTGGGTCAAAAATGAACCATTTTTATATCTCCCACAGATTGGTCCCATTCAAATAAATTCAGAAGTCTATGTAGATTTGTATCCATTACAAGAAAACATTTAGTGAGGAATCTGCTTCTAAAAGGTATTTATTCAATAAAATGTATTAAAAAAAGGTTTGTGTATTTTACAGTAGTGGGGAAACGAATCCTGTAATGCACACACTGCGCTAAACTACAACTTTCAAGTCTTTGCACTAAGCAGAATGTGTCCCGTACAGGTGACGTCAGAAGTGCTGATGTCTACTATAGCCTGCATACAGCAAAGGCACAGACGAGGTGGCTGAATACATAGCATACTGTTTTACGGAGGTAGGAACACTTCATATCTGTTCTACAGTCCGTCTCCCACACAGAGCTTTTAGTGAAGTAACTATGCAAAGTATTATCTATTTAAAGAGCATTTGTCAGATGGATCAACCCAATAAAACCAGGTATAATGCATGGTAGGGTTGATCATTCAGAGTAAAATGATGCCTTATTTATCTCTTTCCACTGTTTTGTTCCAAAATTATAATCATTTTTGTTAGCGTGCAAAATAACGTATTGGTGTCCTGGGGGGGATTGGAGGGGGGCTAGCCCCCTCAGAGCACCAGATCTTCACCGCCATGCACCTATGGCTGCTCTGACCTGTTCCTGGATTGACAGGCCCAGGCACCCCTGACCAGCGCACCCCGAGTTACACGCACCCTTGACCGCCGCACCCTGAGTTACACGCACCCCTGACTGCTGCATTCTGCGTTACAAGCAGAATAAGTAGTATTAGTTGCACACACCAACAACACCCACAAAGTTATTTCACAAAAGGGTGAAGAGTTTGGAGAAGTCAGGAGAAGTGAACAATATAGGACAACATAGCTGATTTGAAAAACATTCTCCAATTCAGCTCACTTTCCTATTCAGTTATGCTGTCCTAGATTGATCCCTTCTCCAAACTCTTCACCCTTTTGTGAATAAGCCTGTGAGCGTCTGTTCATTGGTCTTCTTTAGTGACATGTTTAACATATGGAATTATTTACAAAGCCCAGGTGTTTGCTGAAACTGCTTTAAACTATAAAGAAAAGTTTTCGAGAGTGTTTCTCTCTTTCTCAGGTCTGAAGCAATACCGAGGAAGAAAGGAAAACTCTTGAAAGCTTGTCTATTAAGTATTAGGTTAGTACAATAAAAAGGTATCCCTGCATACCGCAATACTTTCGTATTTTGTAATCTTATTGATGTATACACTGAACAAAAATATAAACACAACACTTTTGGTTTTGCTACCATTTTGCATGAGCTGAATTCAAAGATCTGAAACATTTTCTACATACACAAAAGACCCATTACTGTAAAATATTGTTCACAAATCTGTCTAAATCTGTGTTAGTGAGCACTTCTCCTTTGCCGAGATAATCCATCCCACCTCACAGCTGTGGCATATCAAGGTGCTTATTAGACAGCATGAATATTGCACAGGTGTGCCTTAGACTTCCCACAATAAAAGGCCACTCTGAAATGTGCAGTTTGATCACACAGCACAATGCCACATATGTTGCAACGTTTGAGAGAGTGTGCAATTGGCATGCTGACTGCAGGAATGTCTACCAGAGCTGTTGCCCGTGCAATGAATGTTCATTTCCCTACTATAAGCCATCTCCAAAGGCGTTTCAGAGAATTTGGCAGTACATCCAACCGGCCTCACAACCGCAGACCATGTGTAACCACACCAGCCCAGGACCTCCACATCCAGCATGTTCATCTCCATGATCGTCTGAGACCAGCCACCCGGACAGCGACAGCAACAATCGGTTTGCATAACCAAAATTTCTGCACAAACTGGAAAGCATCTCATGGAAGCTCATCTGCATGCTCGTCGTCCTCATCAGGGTCTGGACCTGACTACTGTTTGTGGGCATATGCTAACATTCGATGGCGTCTGGCACGTTGGAGAGGCGTTCTGTTCATGGATGAGTACAAATTTTCACTGTTCAGGGCAGATGGCAAACAGCATGTGTGGTGTTGTGTGGGTGAGCGGTTTGCTGACGTCAATGTTGTGGATCGAGTGGCCCACGGTGACGGTAGGGCTATGGTATGGGCAGGTGTATGTTATGGACACGAACACAGGTGCATTTTATTGATGGCATTTTAAATGCACAGAGATACCGTGACGAGATCCTGAGGTCCATTGTTGTGCCATTCATCCGCGATCATCACCTCATGTTGCAGTATGATAATGCACAGCCCCATATTGCAAGGATCTGTACACAATTCCTGGAAGCTGAAAACATCCCAGCTCTTGCATGGCCAGCATACTCACCGGACATGTCACCCATTGAGCATGTTTGGGATGCTCTGGATCGGCGTATACGACAGCGTGTTCCAGTTCCTGCCAACAATATTCTGCAACTTCGCACAGCTATTGAAGAGGAGTAGACTAACATTCCACAGGCCACTATCAACAACCTGATCAACTCTATGCGACGGAGATGTGTTGCACTGCGTGAGGCAAATGGTGGCCACACCAGATACTGACTGGTTTTCTGACCCCCCCCCCCCCCCAGTAAGGCAAAACTGTGCACATTTCAGAGTGGGCTCTTATTGTGGGCAGTCTAAGGCACACCTGTGCAATATTCATGCTGTCTAATCAGCACCTTGATATGCCACACCTGTGAGGTGGGATGGATTATCTCGGCAAAGGAGAAGTGCTGTCACTAACACAGATTTAGACAGATTTGTGGACAATATTTGAGAGTAATGGGTCTTTTGTGTATGTAGAAACTGTTTCAGATCTTTGAGTTCAGCTCATGCAAAATGGGAGCAAAACCAAAAGTGTTGCATTTATATTTTTGTTCAGTGTACTTATTTAGTATTTTTCAGTAGTATGATTAAGTGGTGAAAATGATTAGTGCTCCCCCCCCCCCATTTTTGACTGTGATATCTTATGTGCCCCCCTATATATTGTTCCTAGAGTCGCCACTGGAAACAGATAAACAGACTGTGTTGTGCTGTTTTTTGAAAATCCCATACAAGTAAATGGGTGTTATGGACACAGTGGAGCAGAACTGTCTCTGTGACTTATGGAAAAATAATGATAACACCAATATTTCTGAACATATTCAGGTTTCCCATTGAGCCCTGCGATGGCGAGAGAAGGATCTATTCTACAAAGAGAAACAGGGGATGAATTTTTAAAAGAGGCTTTCAAGATAGTAATGGAGGAAGCTGTGCAGAATGCTACAGATAGGAATCATAAGGTAAAAACTATATTCGGTATGGAAAATACTGCATGTTATACAGACGACCCATTGTATTACATTCACTTGACTGAAAATGATGAGGGATACCTTATTACAACCAAGATTATACAGTGTGCCATTTTCAATACAGGTGTCTTGTTATGTGGCAGAGGGGACACTTGGTCTTCTCAGGCACCAGCACCCAAGTCTGACTGCTACTTCTGCACCTCCCAGTGGTGTAGCTAAAGGCTCATGGGTCCTGCTACAAGAGTTCAGCTTGGGCCCCCCTTCCCTCGGTGCTTTGTGGTCAGGGGCAGGGAAACACGTAGCCTTTATGCAAAAATTGAACACCCCCTTCCCATGCCAAATTCTTGACCTAACTTCTTCCCTCCAGCCAGAGGTGTAACTTGAAAAGCATGCACTTCCTATAATACCGGTGTCTTCTTATGTACTACAAGGGTCTGTGGGTCCCCTCAGGCTCCTGGGCCCAGTAGCGACTGCTACCTCTGCACCCCCTATAGTTACCGCCTTGACACCCCCTATAGCCACGCCTATGATTACAATATCTTACGGCTTGTTCACACATCTTTTTTTTTTTTGCTACGAAGTTTCAGCATGGACACCTGCTCAAAAATTCCATCAGCAGCCGTGTGAGTGCTGAAGATCCGGGAGTGGCAAATTAAAGCCTCGCCAAAAAGGGACATGTCTCTTCTTGGCATGGTGTGCAGATATCCGCCACTTGAAGCCCCGGAGGCTGTCTGCTCATGGCTTAGCTCCATTGAATTGGACCTGTTCACAGCATTCAGGGAGAACAACTGTGGCAGAAACCATGGCGGTTTCTTCTGTGGGTAGCTCATTTAAATCCCCCATGTGAATGTACCCTAATACTGTATACTGGAATAAATGGTTACTTTTAGCAAAAGTTTTGGCCATTTAGTTGATTTAGTCACCAACCATGAGCTGTAATTTTGTTATTTTGGGGCAGCATGGTGGTTCAGTAGTTAGAACACTGTTGCCTCATAGTGCTGAGGCCCTTAGTTCAAATCCAAACAAGGGCAACATTTGCGTGGTGGTTGTATGTTCTGGATTTCTTCATGACACTTCAATTTACCTCCATACTCATAACGTACTGATATGTTATTTCAGAAATTAGACTTTGACCCCCAAAAGGAACAGGGACTGACTGATGTGGGTGATAACCATCACTGTACATCGCTGTGGAATATGTAAGCACTATATAAATAATAAATTGAGTTTTGGTCAATGTTCTCTGCTTCTCTTGACATTATAGGTCTGTGAATGGATGGAACCAGAAGATTTAAAAAGAGTTCTCGATTTAAATCTACGGAGTGAAGGAGAACCTCAAGATGTTTTGTTGGGTTACTGCAAAGACATCATCAGGCTAAGCGTTAAAACAGGTTTTTCTGATGAACTCTGGTTTATGTATCTGTTATGGGATTGGATAATTGTTTGATGATGATATAAATTTAGTATGTTTATTAGGCTAATATAACTTTTAGGACACCCACGATTCTTCAATCAGCTCTTCTCAGGGTTAGACCGTCATGCTTTGACTGGCAGGATCATAAGTGAGGCTTTGAACACCAGTCAGTAAGTGACAGTAAATCTTGCTTTTGTGTCAAATGGGGCATTCTCCAATATAAATATATATATGTTGTGAGTGATGTAGAGATAGAGGAAGGATCAGAAATGTAAGTGCTTAAAATATGATTCCTCGACTTGAAATTTGCTTCAGTTAACCATGTCCATGCCGATCAGCCAATCATTTGCTGCTGTGATGATTCACCTCAGGCAGTGATTGGCTGAGTGGCAGGAAGTGGAACACAGCTGGAACCCATGCACTGTTGGAATGGCTGTGAATTGGTCAGTTCAGTATATGGGTTTTTTAACCATTAGCTATTTTGCACCAAAATACCCCTTCATTACCCACTTGTAATTTTTCATCCAAATAGGATAAAAAAATGTATGCTAATTGATTTTATAAAATATCTTTATAGCGTTTTTTTTTTTTTTTTTTACTAGTCTGATGGCGCCTGGACCTTGTAAAACACACCAAAATTTGTCAGATTTATGGTGCATAATGTCACATCAAGTTTTACATCTATTTATGAAGAAAATGTAGCAAAAATAATAATTCACTGCACCTAGCCTGTCTGGAAAGGTGGTGTGCAACAAAGTGCACCAAAATGTTTGCACAAAATTTTGACATGAAGCAGTGTAACTAAAAGTTGATGTAAAGTTAGACAAAAGTGTCCAGTCATGCACAAAATTTATCATCTAGCCCGAGCCACTGTGTAAATTTGACATATCCTCAGATGACCTGTCTAATTTAACCCCTTAAGGACACCGCCATATATTTTACCTTTAGGACCAGGCGATTTTTGCAAATCTGACCAGTGTCACTTTATGTGGTGATAACTTTAAAATGCTTTGATTTATCCAGGCCATTCTGAGATTGTTTTTTCATCACATATTGTACTTCATGCCACTGGTAAAATGGAGTAAAAAAAAAATGTATTTTTATTTATACAAAAGAATACCAAATTTACCCAAAATTTGCAAAAATTTGAAGTTTTTGAAAAAGTAGCAAATTTCCAAGTTTCAATTTCTCTGCTTCTACAATACATAGAAATATCTCCAAAAATAGTTATTACTTCACATTCCCCATATGTATACTTCATGTTTGGATCATTTTGGGAAATGATTTTTTATTTTTTGGGGATGTTACAAGGCTTAGAAGTTTAGAAGTGTAGTAGTTTGTGACGCCAATTGCAGCTTGCGGAGGTACTGTAGCAGGGCCCTTTAAGATGTTATAACTCACGTACCAGGTGAGGAATGCCAGAGGGGGATAATGTCTCTGTGTAGCAGATATGGTAGTGTCAACGGTGTCTCCTACCTTGGTACGGCTGGATGCCTGGATCCCTGCTCACTTGCAATAAATTGAGTGTAGTCAGTAGGAGTAATGATGGAATTATTGAGATCCATACAGGAGATATAATCCAACTTGTTGCAATAGTCTTTTTGGGTCCCAGCAGGTATTGGCAATATGTGGCAGGAATTTACATCTATTCTGCTTCTTGTCATATGCCTAAAGAGTCTGGCAGGTATTTATATTCTGCTCTGTCTGAATTCTGCTTGTAGTGGGCCTGACTAGCTGAGGACGAATTTGGCTTCTCCTAGATTCTGGATATGTACTCACAGGACTGCTCGCAGGGAATGATGTCGTCTGGAGATCTGAAGTTCTGGAGGTTGTTGCTTGCTTGTCAACCAGCTGAGGTAGATGACTCAGGCTGGGAAGATGGATCCCTGCCTCAGCCGAGGCGGGATCCAGGGTTGGGATCCCTGGTTCTGGGAACTCCTACCAACACAACCTACCCCAGCAGGGGGTGGCTGGTACACTGACTACACTTCCTTCTCCTCCTCATGAGACAGGACATGGGAACATCCCACTTCTGCTCACACAGGGGAGCCTAGACTGGAATGGACTATTCCAGACTAGATATACTAACCTATCCTTGGTCTTCTTACATATTGCTGCCACCTGCTGGCGGACAGGGAAATTACAGCAAATACATAATACAAGCCTGGAGTACAAGTACAAGTACATATACAGGAAAATGCAAAGTTAGATTACACAGGATGATAAGAAGTATGCACCTGACATGTTGTAGCAGGGAGACAGAGTTTAGTGACATACTCTGGGATGTTACATAAGCAAATCTTGATTTTTTTTTGAAATTTATAATAAAAAACACATTTTAAGGACCAGTTCAGGTCTGTAGTCACTTTGTGAGGCTTACGTAATAGAAACCACCCGAAAATGACCCCATTCTAGAAACTACACCCTCAAGGTATTCAAAACTGATTTTACAAACGTTGTTAACCCTTTAGGTGTTCCACAAGAATTAATGGAAAATAGAGATACAATTTCAAAATTTCACTTTTTTGGCAGATTTTCCATTTTTATATTTGTTTTCCAGTTACAAAGCAAGGGTTAATAGCCAAACCAAACTCAATATTTATGGCCCTGATTCTGTAGTTTACAGAAACACCCCATATGTGGTCGTAAACTGCTGTACAGGCACATGGCAGGGCGCAGAAGGAAAGGAATGCCATACGGTTTTTAGAAGGCAGATTTTGCTGGACTGGTTTTTTGACACCATATCCCATTTGAAGCCCCCTGATCCACCCCTAGAGTAGAAACTCCAAAAAAGTGACCACATTTTAGAAACTACGGGATAGGGTGGCAGTTTTGTTGTTACTAGTTTAGGGTACATATGATTTTTGGTTGCTCTATATTACACTTTTTGTGAGGCAATGTAACAAGAAATAGCTGTTTTGGCAGTTTTTTTTATTTTTAATGGTATTCACCTGAGGGGTTTGGTCATGTGATATTTTTATAGAGCATGTTATTACGTACACGGTGATACCTAATATGTATACTTTATTTATGTATGTAAGTTTTAAACAATTATTTCATTTTTGAAACAAAAAAAAATCAAGTTTTAGTGCTTCCATAGTGTGAGAGCCATAGTTTTTTTTTAGTTTTTGGGAGATTATCTTGGGTAGGGTATGATTTTTGCGGGATGAGATGACGGTTTGATTGGCACTATTTTGGGGTGTGTATGACTTTTTTATCGCTTGCTATTACAATTTTTGTGATGTAAGGTGACAAAAAATTGCTTTTTTTACACCGTTTTATTTCTTATTTTTTACGGTGTTCACATGAGGGGTTTGGTCATGTGATATTTTTATACGCGGCGATACCTAATATGTATACTTTTTTGTAATTTACTTAAGTTTTACACAATAACAGCTTTTTTAAAACAAAAAAAAATATGTTCCATATTCTGAGCCATATTTTTTTTATTTTTTTTGGGGGGGCTATTGTCTTAGGTAGTGGCTCATTTTTTTCGGGATGAGGTGACGGTTAGATTGGTACTATTTTGGCGGGCATACGCCTTTTTGATCGCTTACTGTTGTACTTTTTGTGATGTAAGGTGACATAATTTTTTGTTTTTACGGTGTTCATCTGAGTCATGTCATATGTTTATAGAGCCGGTCGATACGGACGCGGCGATACCCAATATGTCTATTTTTTTCTTTTACTTTATTTGGGGGAAATTACGTTTTAGTTTTTTTTTAACTTGAAACTTTTAATTTTTTGGGGGGGGAAGCTTAATTTTTTTTATTTATTTTTTGTCCCACTTTGGGACTTCAACTTTTGGGGTCTGATCCACTTTACAATGCATTCCAATACTTTTGTATTGGAATGTATTGGCTGTATGAGTAATACAGTGTGTATTACTCATACAGCTTCCAGCCTGTGAGATCCAGGAGGCTGGATCTCACAGTCTCGTCACCTGCCTTCCATGCTATCGCACTGCCTTCCATGCTATCGGGTCCCTCTTACAGCCACACGGGGACCTGATGGCACCTCCCACCGCCGCCGCAACCTCCAGTAAAAGCTGCAAACCGCAGGTCTGAATTGACACGGGACCCCCACGCACATTGACCCAAGGTGCCTAATCAATGATTTGAGCAGGCACCTTGTTCCGATCACCGCCCACTGGGCGGCGGTGATCGGAACTACACAGGACGTACAGGTACGCCCTGTGTCCTTAAGTACCAGGACATCAGGGAGTACCTGTACGCCCTATTTCCCTAACAGGTTAAAGGAGTTTTCCAAGTGTATAATATTGATGGCCTGTCCTCAGGATAGGTCACTAATATAACATCGGTGGGGATCTGACATCCGACACTCCGCTGCTCCGGAGAGTAACACAGCTCCTCACAGCTTGCCAGGCACAGCACAGTTCACTGGATAGCAGCTCTGCTTGGTACTGCACTCAGCTGTGCGTAGGCCATGTGACCAATAAACGCAATGTCAATGGCCTAGGAAGAGGCCGCAGTGCTCACCAGAGCATCACGGTCTCTTCAAACAGCTGATTGGGAGGTGAAGGAATTTCTGACCCAGCTGATCTGATAGTGATGACCTATGCAGAGGATAGACCATCAGTATCAAAATCTCGGACAACCCCATTAAGATGTACAGTATATATTGTAAACAGGATTAGTACCTCTGCCCCAGTGCTCTAAATCTCATGCACAGACGTTTGGACAGATTTATTAATCCTTTCTAATATTTAGTCAGCATAAACAAAGACTTGACAGTCTGAAAATATGACAAATTTATCACAGTAGCTGATGTTGCATGACGCATTTGGTGCATTTCTTTGGACACCTTGGCCCAGATTTACTACTCTTATAAATGTGTAGTTTAGAAAGGCTGTCTAGACCTGCACCAGATTTATCACAGGGGCTCAGGCTGGATGATAAAGTTTGGTGCAGGGATAGACACTTTTCTATGACTCTTTACCAAATATTGATTGGCTTACTTTGAGACAGAATTTGAAGCCAAAATTGTGCTGCAATTTTGACACATCTGACGCCATGCCCCCTTACCATTAATGGGGTTCTCCGAAAATTAAGAAATTGAAAATATTTAAATATTACTTTATTATAAATGCACTGCCTGTCCCAAAAGAAAGTCACCACCCAAATAAAAAAGGTCACACACTCTAATATTTCGTTGGACCGCCTTTAGCTTTGATTACGGTACGCATTCGCTGTGGCATTGTTTCAAAAAGCTTCTGCAATGTCACAAGATTTATTTCCATCCAGTGTTGCATACATTTTTTTTTTTTTTTTTAATTGTTTATTTTATTGATTTTTTATCAATGAAAAAATAGTACAGGTACATTGTCTCATTGCACATTCGTAAGAGGCGATACAGGTACAATATTATGCTGCATAACGTCAATATCAAAAATGCACATTAGTATACAAAACATACATTTTGCATCTGAAGCCAGTAAACGCATTAAGAGCTGAAACAACAAAAGGACAAAGGACAATTACAACGACACGACACATGGGGGAAATTATAGGAAGGGGGAAGAACAACAAGCTAACCGATAACCAAAGGTCTATTATTGTAAGTGATCAAAAGCGTCATCCCATGTTTGCCAGATCTTTGTAAATCTATCGACTGAGTTAGTAATACATGCAGTTAAGTATTCCATTTTCCTAACTTCCCTTACACTATTTATGAGGTCCATTCGGGTAGGCGCGTCTGCCCTCAACCAAAACCTCGCAATTAGGCGTCTGGCCGCCATTAACACCTGAAGGACTAAAAGGAGGAATTGTTTTTTTAATGACATTTTTGGCATATTCAATAAGTAAAAAAAAAGGTGTAAAAGGAAAACGAATTGCGAGGAGTTGAAAAAAGACAGACTCCACCATTCTCCAAAAGGGCACAATCACAGGACATTCCCAGAAAATGTGGAGGTGGGTCCCCTCACCTATCATACACCTCCAACATCTATCAGAGATATCTTGGCTAAAGTGTTTTAATAGCTGTGGGGTATGATACCAAAACATAAGCACTTTATATGTGTTTTCCCTATATGTGACACATGAGGACGACTTCGCTGCCCGTTCCCATATCTGTTTCCATTCTGCATATGCTATAGGATGGCCTAGAAGTACTTCCCATTTAGTCATGTAGGAGTGACTGACAGAGGAGGATGAGAGGATAAGATAAATGTCTGAAATGAGACCCTTCGTTGTAACAGTCAATTTACATAGTTTCTCAAATGGCGTAGGGGTTGACACCTTCGTTCAGTGAAAGAGGTCCGAAAAAAAATGGCAAATCTGCATATATTGATACCTATAAGACTCCGGTAATTGATGGAAGGAACGTACCTCATCAAATGAGAAAAAGCCCAGAGTCCTATAGTTTATAACATCCGCAAATCTGAACAGTTTCCTGGGAAACCATGTTTTAAGAAAAGCTGTGTGCATACCCAACTGAAATAGTGGGTTATACAGAAAGGAGATCATAGAAGATTTTTCCGATGCAAGTGAGAACAGTCTGTTACATCTCAACCATATGTTACATGTAAAAGACATAGGGCCCAATAGCTCAGGTCTAAGTGAAGGTTGCAGGGAGTACCAAATGAGTGAATTCGGATGTACAGGGGCTATCCATAACTTCTCTATTTCCATCCATCTGGAGTACGCATACATATTGGACCAGGCTGGCAGTCTTCTAAGGTGTGTAGCCCAGTAATATTTTTTAATATTTGGAACTGCTAATCCACCTTGAGTTTTGGGTGACATTAAAATTGAGCAAGCTATGCGATGCCTCTTTCCATTCCAGATGAACCTGAATATACATGACTGAAAATCACGCAACTCCTTCTCAGGGACAGGAATTGGGAGAGTCTCAAACAAATACAGTAATTTAGGCAAGATATTCATCTTAACCGATGCTATACGGCCCAATAAGGAAATGGGAAAAGGCATCCATTTAATCAGTAAGGCCTTGAGTTCTCGGAACATAGATGGAAAATTTTGAGCATACAACGAGTAATAAGTAGGGGTTAAGTTGACCCCCAAATACCTCAAGGACGTTTCCGTCCATTGAAAATTAAAGCTGGATTTTAAGGTGGTCAAAATATCAGGGGCTAGGTTAAGAGGGAGAGCCTCCGTTTTTGTGGTATTAATTTTATAACCGGACAATCTACCATAAGTCTCTAGTAATTTAACCACCTCCGGACCGCCTAACGCAGATGTGCGGTCCGGAGGTGGCGGCCCTGCGCAGAGTCACGCATATATGCGTCATCTCGCGAGGGCCGGGATTTCCTGTGAACGCGCGCACACAGGCGCGCGCGCTCACAGGAACGGAAGGTAAGCGAGTGGATCTCCAGCCTGCCAGCGGCGATCGCTCGCTGGCAGGCTGGAGATCCGAATTTTTTAACCCCTAACAGGTATATTAGACGCTGTTTTCATAACAGCGTCTAATATACCTCCTACCTGGTCCTCTGGTGGTCCCTTTTGTTAGGATCGACCACCAGAGGACTCAGGTAGGTCAGTACAGTCGCACCAAACACCACACTACACTACACCCCCCCCCCCCGTCACTTATTAACCCCTTATAAACCCCTGATCACCCATGATCACCCCATATAAACTCCCTGATCACCCCCCTGTCATTGATCACCGCCCTGTCATTGATCACCCCCCTGTCAGGCTCCGTTCAGACGTCCGTATGATTTTTACGGATCCACGGATACATAGATCGGATCCGCAAAACGCATACGGACGTCTAAATGGAGCCTTACAGGGGGGTGATCAATGACAGGCGGGTGATCACCCATATACACTCCCTGATCACCCTCTGTCATTGATCACCCCCCTGTCATTGATCACCCCCCTGTAAGGCTCCATTCAGACGTCCGCATGTGTTTTGTGGATCCGATCCATGTATCCATGGATCCTTAAAAAATCATGCGGATGTCTGAATGGAGCCTTACAGGGGGGGTGATCAGTGACAGGGGGGTGATCACCCTGATCACCCCCTGTCATTGATAACCCCCCTGTAAGGCTCCATTCAGACGTCCGCATGTGTTTTGTGGATCCGATCCATGTATCCATGGATCCGTAAAAAATCATGCGGATGTCTGAATGGAGCCTTACAGGGGGGGTGATCAGTGACAGGGGGGTGATCACCCTGATCACCCTGATCACCCCCTGTCATTGATAACCCCCCTGTAAGGCTCCATTCAGACGTCCGCATGTGTTTTGTGGATCCGATCCATGTATCCATGGATCCGTAAAAAATCATGCGGATGTCTGAATGGAGCCTTACAGGGGGGGTGATCAGTGACAGGGGGGTGATCACCCTGATCACCCCCTGTCATTGATAACCCCCCTGTAAGGCTCCATTCAGACGTCCGCATGTGTTTTGCGGATCCGATCCATGGATCCGTAAAAATTATACGGACGTCTGAATGGAGCCTTACCAGGGGGATGATCAATGACAGGGGGGTGATCCGGGAGTCTATATGGGTGATTACCCCCCTGTCATTGATCACCCCCCTGTCATTGATCACCCCCCCCTGTAAGGCTCCATTCAGACATTTTTTTTGGCACAAGTTAGCGGAAATTTTTTGTTTGTTTTTGTTTTTGTTTTTTCTTACTAAGTCTCATATTCTACTAACTTGTGTCAAAAAATAAAATCTCACATGAACTCACCATACCCCTCACGGAATCCAAATGCGTAAACATTTTTAGACATTTATATTCCAGACTTCTTCTCACGCTTTAGGGCCCCTAAAAAGCCAGGGCAGTATAAATACCCCACATGTGACCCCATTTCGGAAAGAAGACACCCCAAGGTATTCGCTGAGGGGCATATTGAGTCCATGAAAGATTGAAATTTTTGTCCTAAGTTAGCGGAAAGTGAGACTTTGTGAGAAAAAAACAAAAAAAATCAATTTCCGCTAACTTATGCAAAAAATAAAAAATTTCTAGGAACTCGCCAGGCCCCTCATTGAATACCTTGGGGTGTCTTCTTTCCAAAGTGGGGTCACATGTGGGGTATTTATACTGCCCTGGCTTTTTAGGGGCCCGAAAGTGTGAGAAGAAGTCTGGGATCCAAATGTCTAAAAATGCCCTCCTAAAAGGAATTTGGGCCCCTTTGCGCATCTAGGCTGCAAAAAAGTGTCACACATCTGGTATCGCCGTACTCAGGAGAAGTTGGGGAATGTGTTTTGGGGTGTCATTTTACATATACCCATGCTGGGTGAGAAAAATATCTTGGTCAAATGCCAACTTTGTATAAAAAAATGGGAAAAGTTGTCTTTTGCCAAGATATTTCTCTCACCCAGCATGGGTATATGTAAAATGACACCCCAAAACACATTCCCCAACTTCTCCTGAGTACGGCGATACCAGATGTGTCACACTTTTTTGCTGCCAAGGTGGGCAAAGGGGCACATATTCCAAAGTGCACCTTTCAGATTTTGCAGGCCATTTTTTACACATTTTGATTGCAAGGTACTTCTCACACATTTGGGCCCCTAAATTGCCAGGGCAGTATAACTACGCCACAAGTGACCCCATTTTGGAAAGAAGACACCCCAAGGTATTCCGTGAGGGGCATGGCGAGTTCCTAGAATTTTTTATTTTTTGTCGCAAGTTAGTGGAATATGAGACTTTGTAAGGAAAAAAGAGAAAAAAAAAATCATCATTTTCCGCTAACTTGTGACAAAAAATAAAAAATTCTAGGAACTCGCCATGCCCCTCACGGAATACCTTGGGGTGTCTTCTTTCCAAAATGGGGTCACTTGTGGCGTAGTTATACTGCCCTGGCAATTTAGGGGCCCAAATGTGTGAGAAGAACTTTGCAATCAAAATGTGTAAAAAATGACCGGTGAAATCCAAAAGGTGCACTTTGGAATATGTGCCCCTTTGCCCACCTTGGCAGCAAAAAAGTGTGACACATCTGGTATCGCCGTACTCAGGAGAAGTTGGGGAATGTGTTTTGGGGTGTCATTTTACATATACCCATGCTGGATGAGAGAAATATCTTGGCAAAAGACAACTTTTCCCATTTTTTTATACAAAGTTGGCATTTGACCAAGATATTTTTCTCACCCAGCATGGGTATATGTAAAATGACACCCCAAAACACATTCCCCAACTTCTCCTGAGTACAGCGATACCAGATGTGTCACACTTTTTTGCTGCCAAGGTGGGCAAAGGGGCACATATTCCAAAGTGCACCTTTTGGATTTCACCGGTCATTTTTTACACATTTTGATTGCAAAGTTCTTCTCACACATTTGGGCCCCTAAATTGCCAGGGCAGTATAACTACGCCACAAGTGACCCCATTTTGGAAAGAAGACACCCCAAGGTATTCCGTGAGGGGCATGGCGAGTTCCTAGAATTTTTTATTTTTTGTCGCAAGTTAGTGGAATATGAGGCTTTGTAAGAAAAAAATAAATAAATAAAATCATCATCATTTTCCGCTAACTTGTGACAAAAAATAAAAAGTTCCATGAACTCACTATGCCCATCAGCGAATACCTTAGGGTGTCTACTTTCTGAAATGGGGTCATTTGTGGGGGTTTTCTACTGTTTGGGCATTGTAGAACCTCAGGAATCATGACAGGTGCTCAGAAAGTCAGAGCTGCTTCAAAAAGCGGAAATTCACATTTTTGTACCATAGTTTGTAATTGCTATAACTTTTACCCAAACCATTTTTTTTTTGCCCAAACATTTTTTTTTTATCAAAGACATGTAGAACAATAAATTTGGCGAAAAATTTATATATGGATGTCGTTTTTTTTGCAAAATTTTACAGCTGAAAGTGAAAAATGTCATTTTTTTGCAAAAAAATCGTTACATTTTGATTAATAACAAAAAAAGTAAAAATGTCAGCAGCAATAAAATACCACCAAATGAAAGCTCCATTAGTGAGAAGAAAAGGAGGTAAAATTCATTTGGGTGGTAAGTTGCATGACCGAGCGATAAACGGTGAAAGGAGTGTAGTGCCGAAGTGTAAAAAGTGCTCTGGTCATGAAGGGGGTTTCACCTAGCGGGGCTGAAGTGGTTAAAGAGGTTGGGAAGCGAAATATGTAAGTCAGTTAATGTTAGCAAGATATCATCAGCGAATAGTGAAAGTTTAAATTCAACTGCATTCACCTTAATCCCATGAATATCAGGATGAGAACGTATGGCCGCCGCCAAGGGTTCTATGCATAGAACGAAGAGCAGAGGGGATAGTGGACATCCCTGTCGCGTACCATTTTTTATAGGAAAAGGCAAAGAATGAGCATGCTTCATTTTCACTGTTGCTGTAGGTTGGGCATATAAAACATGGAGGGCTGTAAGGAAGGGGCCTTTCAGACCGAAAGCCTCCATGGCAGAGAACATAAAAGGCCACCCTAAGCGATCAAACGCTTTCTCTGCGTCAAGACTTAGCAACAACGCCGAGTCTCTGCGCTTATTCGTGATGTCAATTAAATCAATGGTGCGCCTTGTATTATCTCCGCCCTGTCGGTCTCGAACAAAGCCCACTTGATCTTTATGGATCAGTTGGGGTAGCCAGTCTGAAAGTCGGTTAGCCAAAGTTTTCGTGAAAATTTTCAAATCCGAATTAAGAAGTGCAATGGGCCTATAATTTCCACATTCTAGGGGATCTTTACCCGGTTTAGGTATTAAAGTTATATAGGAGTGTGACATTGAAGCGGGTATTGGTGACCCTTGTAGGAAAGAGTTGAACAACAGCGTCATATGTGGCAGAAGAATATCGGAAAATGTTGCGTAATAGAGGTATGGTAGACCATCTGGCCCAGGGGCTTTATTATTGGGCAACTGTTTCAGTACTTCCTGCAATTCCTCTACAGTAATGGGAGCGTTTAATGAGGCAAGAGCTGCTCCCGACAACTGAGGAAGACTACACTTAGAAAGAAAGGAATCCAGGAGGAGTCTACTGCGCTCTGGGTCAGATGGGAGTTGTTGAGGGATAGAGTAAAGTGCCTTATAATAATCCTGAAATAAGTTGGAAATGACCTCTGGGTCATACACTATTGCTCCATCTCCTCGCCTCATTGCATTCGGAGTGTTTGTAGTGCCAGAGTCCCGAAGCTGTCGAGCCAGGAGGGTATGCGGTTTGTTCCCCCACATATAAAATCTTTGTCGCGAATATAGTAATTTTTTCTCAGTTTTATAAAACATTAATTCCTTCAATCTAGCACGTAGGAGTATAATGCGCCTAAGCAGAGGCCGTGAGCACCGGGACTCTAGCATCTTTTCTAAATCCTTCAGCTGTGAGGTGATATTGAGTTGTTGCATATTACGATCTTTTTTCAGTCGAGACCCCATAGCTATACATGCACCTCTAAAGACTGCCTTGTGGGCTTCCCATATCATAGATATAGGGGGTCCTGAGGACTGATTCAAGGTGAAGTATTCTGTAAGGCCCTCACGTAACTCCTGCCTAAGCGGCAGCTGGTGCAGAAAGGATTCATTAAGCCGCCAATGGCATACTCTAGGGTAGTAACCTGAAGTTTTAATGTTAATTGACACTGGAGCATGATCCGACCAGGAAATAGGTCCTATATCGGCATCTGCAAGCATCCTTAAAATTGGGATATTACCAAAAAAGTAATCTATACGGGAATGTGTATTATGTGGATGTGAGAAGAAAGAAAACGTTTTTGCAGTGGGATAGTTAATTCTCCAGAGGTCATATAATTCGAATTTTCTAATAAGACGCCTAAAAAGACGTGAGTTTCGACACTGATCTTTAGTAGGCGGTCTATTCTGAAGGGTTAATCTATCTAGACGCTCGGAAAAAGAGAGATTAAAGTCTCCTCCTACTAGCAATGCAGCTGGGAGCAACTTCGATAATTTCAAGAACACCTTATTAAGAAAAGGGATTTGAGCAGTATTTGGAGCGTATAAATTGCACAGTACGTGTGGGCTACCATTAAGTGTGGCTTTTAGTATAATATACCTGCCAGCTGGGTCAATAATAGCATCTTCTACCTGTAAGGGGCAATCAGCAGACAGGAGAATGGCAACACCTGCTCTCTTTCTCCCAGAGGAAGCAGAATATATACGAGGGAATAAATATTGCGCAAACTTGAAAGAACCCTGGTGATCAAAGTGGGTCTCCTGAAGAAAAACTATGTCAGCTTTTTGAGACTTGCACTCAGTAAGTGCCAGGCGTCTCTTCACATTAGAGTTAAGACCTTTTACATTAAGCGAGACATATTTAATCATTTTCAAAGCATGGAATAAATGTACTTGCTATGTGGCTGCAGTGGATCCTTCTCAAGGACACTGTCATAGATGAAAACACCTTAAGGCATTCATTCGCTTGTGGTTTGGGTTCTGGAGACCTGAGTATGAAAAACAATAAAAAGAGACACAAAAGGGAAGGGGGGGGAAACACAAGACCATACAAACATAAAAGATACACCGTTTAGTATCAGAACATTGGGTGCTGTCACCCAGATACAGATCAGTGAGCAGCAACTAGTGGTATTAATATCAGCAAACTGCCGCCCCTCCAACCCAACCAACAGAAGCTGGGGGGGGAGGGCGAAACTACTGGTCTGCTTATTGGAAGCATGACTGGACCGGCACAGGATGGGCTGGGTTTCAAAGCTTATTAGAACTTGAAATAACCAGAGAATTGAACAATAAACCAATTCTACTAACATAGGACCTTAAACAGAGAACCATAAGGCCGTCGCCTCCTGGCGAATAGAAACAGTAGGAGATACAAATTAAGCTAATGAAGTCCATGCAGCAATCATGGGGGTTCATCTTGTAGCTCACGTGAAGGGGTCCCTCCAGCAGGGGAAGATCTTCTTCTCTTTTGTCTGGCAGGTTGCCAAATTGGACCCAGGGCAGGCTGTGGATCCGGTAGTTCCCAGTCCGTGATGGATGGAATCTCAATGCCCAAAGCAGCACAAAAATCAGGGAGGTCTGAATGCTGACGCAAGATGGAGGATCTGCCATTTTTCGTGACTATTAATGCAAACGGGAACCCCCATCTATAAGGCATCTTCGTTTCCTTCAGCAGTTGCAATAAAGGCTGTAATACTCTTCTTTTTTGGAGTGTCCACCAAGATAAGTCTTGGTATAAATGAACAGAAGCGCCGTGAAAATCAATGGAACGTAATTCCCTGGCTTTGGACATAATGTTTTCCTTCACCTGGAAATCATGCACACAGCAAATGACGTCTCTGGGCTGCGTGGATGAGGACTTAGGCCGCAGCGCTCTGTGAGCTCGATCAAGCCTGATAAACTGGGGTGGCTGAGTGCCTAATAAAGCATTAAAAAGTTCAGATAATATTTCCTGCAGATTTTCTTCCGCATTAGCTTCAGGCAAACCCCGTACACGGATGTTATTTCTGCGTCCTCTGTTATCTAGGTCTTCCAGATGACGTGCATTGTCCCTGATAACTTGGGATTGAGAAGCAATAACAGATTGTAAATGTGCCACACTTCTACGGGTGTCATCATGGTCTATTTCAATAGTGTCCATGCGGTCTGCTAAGTGCTTCAGATCCTGCCTTAAAGATGAAATTTCCGATTTACAGGCATTTCTGACTTCTGAGACCAGCATTTTAAAATCATCCTTAGTAGGCAAATGTTGTAATGTCTGCTGAAGTATTGCAGAGCCCTGGGAAGGTTGCAGAAGATCTTCCTCTCCCTCGTCCACATAATCATTTCCCTGCTCCCAAGTAGCAGCTTCTCCTCCCTCTCCCCTTCTATAATGCTGTTGGCTAGGGGGATCTTCAGAAGATTCGGCCCAATCTCGCCGCTTCTGGGACGGAGTTGCCATTTGTTTAGCCTGTTTAGCTGCCGATTTTGGCGGCATAATGGCGGCAGTGCCTCCTGCTGGGTGTAACCCCTCTCCTGCCCCTGTGGGATTCGGCTGTGTCCCCACAGCGCTAGTGGGTAGGAAAGTCCTTGCTAGTTGGGACAGGGAGGAGGTAGGAAGCCGTAAGGCTGAATTGCAGCTTGTACCTGTCGGCGGCTGTGCGCTCGTCTCTTCACTCCCACACGCGCCGGAGGCCTCAGATGGAAGCAGGCCGCGACCAGACGGAACCGTGTGGAGTGGACGGTTGAGGTAGGAATCGAGCGTCTTGTTCACCCAGGCGGACGGTCGGGACGAGGTGGAGGGCTTGCCCGGCAATTTTTTCCCCATGTGCTGCGCTGGCGTGGTAGGAGAGTCTCCCTTAGCGGCTACTGGCGGCGGAGCTCTGTCTTCACGCGGCCATTCCTGAAGACGTCCAGGCCACGCCCCGTTGCATACATTTTTTACCAAGATCTTGCATTGATGATGGCAGAGTCTGACTGCTGCGCAAAGCCTTCTCTGGCACATCCCAAAGATTCTCAATGGGGTTAAGGTCTGGACTCTGTGGTGGCCAATCCATGTGTGGCAATGATGTCTCATGCTCCCTGAACCACTTTTTTCACAATTTGAGCCTGATGAATGCATGTGCCATCAGGTAAGAACAAATCCATTGATGGAATAACCTGGTCATTTAGTATGTTCAGGGTCTCGCTGACCTCATTCTTGGAGCACATACTGTTGCTGAACCTAGACCTGACCAACTGCAGCAACCCCAGATCATAGCACTGCCCCCACAGGCTTGTACAGTAGGCACTAGGCATGATGGGTGCATCACTTCATCTGCCTCTCTTCTTACCCCTATGCACCCATCACTCTGGAACAGAGTAAATCTGGACTCATCAGACCACATGACCTTCTTCCATTGCTCCAGTCCAAACTTTATGCTCCCTAGCAAATTGAAGCCTTTTTTTCTGGTTTGCCTCACTGATTAGTGGTTATCTTACAGCTACACAGCTGTTCAGTCCCAATCCCTTGAGTTCCCTTCGCATTGTGCGTGTGGAAATGCTCTTACTTTCACTATTAAACCTAGCCCTGAGTTCTACTGTTTTTCTTCGATTTGATTTCACCAAACGTTTTAAGTGATCGCCGATCACGATCTTTCAGGATTTAGTAGTTTCTGCAATCTTCTTAGATGTTTTCTCTGCTTGATGCATGCCAATGATTTGACCCTTCTCAAACAGACTAACATCTTTTCCACGACCACAAGATGTGTCTTTCAACAGGGATGTTTAAGAAATGAGAAGCAACTTATTGCACAAGTTGGGGTTAAATAAATTGTTGCCAGCTGAAAGATAATCGCCCATGCAGTAATTATCCAATAGGAGGCTCATACCTATTTGCTTAGTTAAATCCAGGTGGCGACTTTTTTTTTTTGGACAGGCAGTATGTATTCTCAAATATCTTTCATTATTTATAATGGCTCGTTTTGTCTGGGGAACAATCATCAGGGGAAACAAAATGGCCGCTGTCTCATTAGTTCACAGAAAACCTGTCCTGATCACACATGAGGACAAGTTACTTTACAACACTGAGGTAAAGAGCTGCCTCAGCCTCCTCTCTGCTTTACTTGTCAGGGATCATGATCCTGAATACAAGTGATAAGAACTTTAGCTAAATCTCTAGGGAATTTAGTTCATGAGGAGACGTGAAGTACAGAGAGGATGGACAGGACAGACTGTGGTAATGGAGACTGCATACAAGTGCTGCTGCTCATTAGCCACACCTCACCCTCCTCTCATGTCTCCCCTTCATCTCCATTCCCACAGAGATTCACCTGTATTCAGTGTTATGCTAGCGGGTGTGGACCCACTGCGCCACTTACAGGGTATACTCCGGAGGGAGTGTAACTAAGCAGCTACCTGGTATTCACTAGAGCCCCTGATGGTGGGGATAGGCTTGGGCCGTAGGGTAGCTGCCAGGTGCCACTCCAGAGTAGTCCCCAAGTCAGTGGCAGCTCACCAGGGGGTCAGAGTGCTCGGTGCAAGCACCAAGAAGACGTACGAGGCCTGGAGATACGGGTCAGGACAGGCGGCAATCAAGCAAAGTCAGCAAACAAGATCCGAGGTCAGGGGCAGGCAGCAAACAGGCAAAGTCCCTAAACGAAGTCTGAGGTCAGAGGCAGGCGGCAGAAAGCAAAGTCCAGGAGTACAATAGCAGGATTCGATACACAGGAAGGCAGACAAGATAAACTCCTTTGCACAGCGACTACACAGGCTAGACACTGAGGTTGCTCAGGCAACTTCCTGTAGTAGGAAGTACCTTTAAATACCTGCTGCAATCCAGCCATAGGCTGCTGAGACAGAGGGCGTGTGTGTGTTGTCTCTTAGGTTAAGAGAGACACACCTATGCAAGCTTCAACACTAGTCTCCAGCAGGAAGGAAACTCTGGCATGGAACATATGTAGCAGAGTTAAGTTAGTTGCTGCCCGTGTTTGTTAGCTGGGCAGCAGGAGGGAAAAGAGGGAGCCCGGCGCCCATGCCTGCTGATAGGCGCCGGTACAGGCCGCTGGATTAACATTCAGGATCATGATTCCTGACAAGCAGAGAGGAGGATGAGGCAGCACTATGGCTCATTGTGGTGAAGTAACTTGTCCTCCTGTGTGATTAGGACAGGTTTTGTGTGTACTGATGGGACGACGGACATTTTATTTCTACTGATGATTGTTCCCCAGACAAAACAAGCCATTTTAAGTCATGAAAGGTATATGTGAATATATTTATTATAAAATAATATTTAAGTATTTTTATTTTTTTAATTCCTGGAGAACCCCTTTAAGCTCCACACCCTTTCTGATATGCCTTGTCAGCTCTTCAAGCAAGGCATAAAAACTAGTAGAAACCCTAGTTGCTCCAAACTGGACCAAAATTATAGGACTTTTGTCTAACTTCACATCACCTATTGGTTGGATTAATTTGCTCTAAAATTTTGTAACAATGTTGGTATATGCATTTAAACCACACCCCTACCCATTACACAATTTCTAAGCCAAAATTGTGTAAAACACATCCATGTGGTGCAAATGATTTATTCCAGGCTTTTGGCACAAATTAGGCCAAATCTGGTGCATTTTGCTTTGTAAATCTCTAAAACTGAACCTAATGATAAGACAGTATATAGTAATCACCCGTGCCTTTGGTACCAGAGTCTTGAAGCGGCTGCTACCTCTGCCTCTGTCTGTAGCTACACGCATGGCTCCACTGTAATACTACATTTGTCAACCACATACAATGGATATATCATTTTCAAAAGTGCTTTGCTTTCACCACTAGAAGGTCTAGTCCACATGGAGACTTGTATAGAATTACTAAAGATTTGAGTAGGGGCAGCTTACCTCTGTATTCCATATGTACACTCATAGACGATTCTTCTATCCATGCAAAACCTTTTTTTCTAGTATTTCCTTAAACTAGTAGATAATATATCCCTCCTGTAGATACACCTACGAGGTGGCTCCTGTCTTTGTCCTGATGGAAGATGAAGTACTTAGAACAATGAGAAGCTTTGTAGGGTGGAACGCTGGAGATGGGATATTTTGCCCAGGTATTGTAATATTAAGAAGTTTATAACAATTATGTCTGTTTTGTTCAAATCACTGATCTATAGTTTTCTTTTTGCAGGCGGTTCAATTTCTAACATGTATGCCTTGAATTTAGCTAGATTTCAGCGCTTTCCACAGTGCAAAGAGAAGGGTTTGCATGCTCTTCCCAGACTGGTGGTATTTACCTCACAAGAGGTAAGAAGATTACATTTTTTGATGTTATAAAACTTTTGTGTGTTTCAGAGGTTTATCTAGACATTTCTAATCTTGGGGCAAAATTCAGTGTGACACAAACACACACACAAAAAAATAAATTATATATATATATATATATATATATATATATGTGTGTGTGTGTGTAATGGGAATGTGTAATGTGTGTTTATAGTTATGTATATATGTGTGCTTGAAGTGTAAATTATATAATTTACACTTCAAGCACACATACTGTATATACATAAACATAAACACACATTACACATTCCCATTACACACATATAAATATAACACACATGCACAATACACATACATACTACTCACACATACATAACACATGCATATGCATTACATACACCTAGTTACACACATACAGTCAGGTCCATAAATATTGGGACATCAACACAATTCTATAATTTTTGGCTTTATACACCACCACAATGGATTTGAAATGAAATGAACAAGATGTGTTTTAACTGCAGACTGTCAGCTTTAATTTGAGGGTATTTACATCTAAATCAGGTGAACGGTGTAGGAATTACAACAGTTTGCATATGTGCCTCCCACTTGTTAAGGAACCAAAAGTAATAGGACAGAATAATAATTATAAATCAAACTTTCACTTTTTAATACTTGGTTGCAAATCCTTTGCAGTCAATTACAGCCTGAAGTCTGGAACGCATAGACATCACCAGACGCTGGGTTTTATTCCTGGTGATGCTCTGCCAGGCCTCTACTGCAACTGTCCTCAGTTCCTGCTTGTTCTTGGGGCATTTTCCCTTCAGTTTTTTCTTCAGCAAGTGAAATGCATGCTCAATCGGATTCAGGTCAGGTGATTGACTTGGCCATTGCATAACATTCCACTTCTTTCCCTTAAAAAACTCTTTGGTTGCTTTGCAGTATGCTTTGGGTCATTGTCCATCTGCACTGTGAAGCGCGGTGCAATGAGATCTGAAGCATTTGGCTGAATATGAGCAGATAATATTGCCCGAAACACTTCAGAATTCATCCTGCTGCTTTTGTCAGCAGTCACATCATCAATAAATACAAGAGAACCAGTTCCATTAGCAGCCATACATGCCCACGTCATGACACTACCACCACCATGCTTCACTGATGAGGTGGTATGATTAGGATCATGAGCAGTTCCTTTCCTTCTCCATACTCTTCTCTTCAGATCACTCTGGTACAAGTTGATCTTGGTCTTATCTGCCCATAGGCTGTTGTTCCAGAACTGTGAAGGCTTTTTTAGATGTTGTTTGGCAAACTCTAATTTGGCCTTCCTGTTTTTGAAGCTCACCAATGGTTTACATCTTGTGGTGAACCCTCTGTATTCACTCTGGTGAAGTCTTCTCTTGATTTTTGACTTTGACACACATACACCTGCCTCCTGGAGAGTGTTCTTGATCTGGCTTAACTGTTGTGAAGGGTGTTTTCTTCACCAGGGAATGAATTCTTCGGTCATCCACCACAGTTGTTTTCCGTGGTCTTCCGGATCTTTTGGTGTTGCTGAGCTCATCGGTGCATTCCTTCTTTTTAAGAATGTTCAAAACAGTTGTTTTGGCCACGCCTAATGTTTTTGCTATCTCTCTGATGGGTTTGTTGTGTTTTTTCAGCCTAATGATGTCTTGCTTCACTGATAGTGACAGCTCTTTGGATCTCATCTTGAGAGTTGACAGCAAAAGATTCCAAATGCAAATAGCACACTTGAAATGAACTCTGGACCTTTTATCTGCTCATTGTAATTGGGATAATGAGGGAATAACACACACCTGGCCATGGAACAGCTGAGAAGCCAATTGTCCCATTACTTTTGGTCCCTTAACAAGTGGGAGGCACATATGCAAACTGTTGTAATTCCTACACCGTTTGCCTGATTTGGATATAAATACCCTCAAATTAAAGCTGACAGTCTGCAGTTAAAGCACGTCTTGTTCGTTTCATTTCAAATCTATTGTGGTGGTGTATAGAGCCAAAAATGTTAGAATTGTGTCGATGTCCCAATATTTATGGACCTGACTGTATATACACATTACACACAAATACATTTACATTATGCACATACATTATTATACAAATACATATGTGCCATACATACACACTGCACACACATACATATGCACAGTACACATCCCAACGGTGAAGAGGGAGTTGTGGTGAGCAGATCTGAGTCTGCTTCCTGCCGGAGACACTTCAGCTGTTGTAACTTTCTGTAGTGCAATCAGAAGAGTGAAGGGGTAAGCAGGATACCAATGCAGCCTACTCCACATATCTACCTGACCTACAGTACAGACCAAAAGTTTGGACACACCTTCTCATTCAAAGAGTTTTCTTTATTTTCATGACTATGAAAATTGTAGATTCACACTGAAGGCATCAAAACTATGAATTAACACATGTGGAATTATATACTTATCAAAAAAGTATGAAACAACTGAAAATATGTCATATTCTAGGTTTTTCAAAGTAGCCACCTTTTGCTTTGATTACTGATTATCACACTCTTGGCATTCTCTTGATGAGCTTCAAGAGGTAGTCACCTGAAATGGTCTTCCAACAGTCTTGAAGAAGTTCCCAGAGATGCTTAGCACTTGTTGGCCCTTTTGCCTTCACTCTGCGGTCCAGCTCACCCCAAACCATCTTGATTGGGTTCAGGTCCGGTGACTGTGGAGGCCAGGTCATCTGGCGCAGCACCCCATCACTCTCCTTCATGGTCAAATAGCCCTTACACAGCCTGGAGGTGTGTTTGGGGTCATTGTCTTGTTGAAAAATAAATAATGGTCCAACTAAACGCAAACCGGATGGAATAGCATGCCGCTGCAAGATGCTGTGGTAGCCATGCTGGTTTAGTATGCCTTCAATTTTGAATAAATCCCCAAAAGTGTCACCAGCAAAACACCCCCACACCATCACACCTCCTCCTCCATGCTTCACGGTGGGAACCAGGCATGTAGAGTCCATCCGTTCACCTTTTCTGCGTCGCACGGTTGGAATCAAAGATCTCAAATTTAGACTCATCAGACCAAAGCACAGATTTCCACTGGTCTAATGTCCATTCCTTGTGTTCTTTAGCCCAAACAAGTCTCTTCTGCTTGTTGCCTGTCCTTAGCAGTGGTTTCCTAGCAGATATTAAACCATGAAGGCCTGATTCACACGGTCTCCTCTTAACAGTTGTTCTAGAGATGTGTCTGCTGCTAGAACTCTGTGTGGAATTGACCTGGTCTCTAATCTGAGCTGCTGTTAACCTGCAATTTCTGAGGCTGGTGACTCGGATGAACTTATCCTCCGCAGCAGAGGTGACTCTTGGTCTTCCTTTCCTGGGGCGGTCCGCATGTGAGCCAGTTTCTTTGTAGCGCTTGATGGTTTTTGAGACTGCACTTGGGGACACTTTCAAAGTTTTCCCAATTTTTCGGACTGACTGACCTTCATTTCTTAAAGTAATGATGGCCACTCGTTTTTCTTTACTTAGCTGCTTTTTCTTGCCATAATACAAATTCTAACAGTCTATTCAGTAGGACTATCAGCTGTGTATCCACCTGACTTCTCCACAACGCAACTGATGGTCCCAACCCCATTTATAAGGCAAGAAATCCCACTTATTAAACCTGACAGGGCACACCTGTGAAGTGAAAACCATTTCAGGTGACTACCTCTTGAAGCTCATCAAGAGAATGCCAAGCGTGTGCAAAGCAGTAATCAAAGCAAAAGGTGGCTACTTTGAAGAACCTAGAATATGACATATTTTTTAGTTGTTTCACACTTTTCTGTTATGTAAATAATTCCACATGTGTTAATTCATAGTTTTGATGCCTTCAGTGTGAATCTACAATTTTCATAGTCATAAAAATAAAGAAAACTCTTTGAATAAGAAGGTGTGTCCAAACTTTTGGTCTGTACTGTATAGGTGAAACTCGAAAAATTAGAATATCGTGCAAAGTTCATTTATTTCAGTAATGCAACTTAAAAGGTGAAACTAACATGAGATAGACTCATTACATGCAAAGCGAGATATTCCAAGCCTTTATTTGTTATAATTTGGATGATTATGGCTTACAGCTTATGAAACCCCAAAGTCACAATCTCAGGTCCCCTTTGCTCAGGGGGTATGGATTAATTAGCTGACTAGAGTGTGACACTTTGAGCCTAAAATATTGAACCTTTTCACAAAATTCAAATTTTAAGCTGCAATAATGCAATTCCTTTTAATTTGCATTACTGAAATAAATAGACTTTTGCACGATATTCAATTTTTTTTGTTTCACCTGTACTTGCTATGATGCTGGTGTACTTCAATCTTATCTCTTCAGCATTGCGTTATGCACTGCCTCAGTTAAAAGAGGGAGTATTTTATTCACTTATGTTTTGCCTCTTCCATAGCATACACATATTCTTCATTTCCTTCCCTGTGTATAACTGCTCAGATTAGACTCTTATGACTATGGCATCTGAGGGTTAAATGGCCAAGATCAGTGCCCAAACACTTTGCACAACTATGTACGGCTACAGGAATACTATCACTTACCACTAAATGACACTATGTAAAACATGTGATGTAGGATATTTAGAAAGCTGGCAAAGACAGCATAAGGCTACTTTCACACTTGCGTTCGGAGCGGATCCGTCTGGTATAATGCAAACTGGTATTTGTACAGACGGATCCGCTCCTATAATGCAAACGATGGTATCCGTTCAGACGGAACAGTTTGCATTATATTTCACTAAAAAAGTCTAAGTACAATTTGTATTCAGACGAATCCCTCCAGACTTTACATTGAAAGTCAATGGTGGACGGATCCGTTTGAAAAATGCATCATATTCTGTCACCTTTGAACGGATCCGCCCCCATTGACTTCCATTGTAACTCTGGACGGATCCGCTTGCCTCCGCACGGCCAGGCGGACACCCGAACGCTGCAAGCAGCGTTCAGGTGTCCGCCTGCTGAGCGGAGCGGAGGACAAACGGTGCCAGACTGATGCGTTCTGAGCGGATCCGCATCCACTCAGAATGCATTAGGGCAGTACGGATGCGTTCGGGGCCGCTTGTGAGAGCCTTCAAACGGAACTCACAAGCGGAGCCCCGAACGCTAATGTGAAAGTAGCCTTAAAGGGAATCTTTCCCATGATCTTGGACTAATTTTTGCAGTAATATAATATACTGCCCCACACCCTGTTCCCTTACTGTCAGCGGTTAAAACTGCACTGAAATACACACTCAGAACTGCTGTATGCAGGGGCATAGCTAAAGGCTTATGGACCCTGGTGCAAAAGTTTAGCTTGCTACCCCCTTCCCTCAGTGCTTTGTGGCAAGGAATAGTGCACATAGCCTTTCTAACAGCACCCCACAATGCCAAATTCTCAACCTAACCCTTTCTCTCCAGGCCTACTGTCAGGGGAGTTGCTAGGTTAAAACATTCAGGGCCTGGGCCCCTGATGTTTTGTCCCAGGCTCTGAATGTTCTGCCTGCCTACTAGATACAACTGTATTGCCATCCACAGGACGGCAATACAATTGAATCTAATGCGGTGGAAGAGCTGATGGACCTGTGGTGACATCACAGGTCATGTGACCAGTAAAACAGTCAGTGATTGAGAAGGACCTGCGATGATGTCACCATCATGTGACCAGTGGAGGAGAGGGCGGCAGTGAAGAGGGGAAGTAGCTGAGGTCTGTCTGCTACATGAGGAGAGGTAAGTGAAGGGAGAGGCAGAGCAATGCTGGGAGTTGTGGTCATTTAACTGGGACTGTATTTTAGGGCTGAAGGGAGGGATGTTATTTACATGGAACTGTGTGTTGGAGGTGGCTGGGGAGGGGGTCATGTTTTTACATGGGACTGTATGTTGATAGTGGCTGTAGGAGGGGGTTATTTACATAGGACTGTATGTTGGAGGGGGCTGGGGCAGGGTGTTGTTATTTACATGGGACTGTATGTTGAAGGTGGCTGTGGTAGAGGATTATGTTATTTACATGGGACTGTATGTTGGAGGGGGCAGGGGGATGTTATTTACATGGGACTGTATTTTGAGGTGGCTGTGGGAGGGAGTGATGTTATTTACATGGGACCGTATGTCAGAGGGGGCTGGGGGAGGCAGTGATGTTATTTACCTGGGACTGTTGTTGATGGCGGCTTTGGGAGGGAGTGATGTTATTTACATGGGACTGAATGTTACAGGGGTCTTAGGGAGGGAGCGATGTTATTTACATGGGACTGAATGTTCAGGGGGTGATGTTATTTACATGGGACTGTATGTTGAAGGTGGCTGGTGGGGGGTATTGATGTTATTTACATGGGACTGAATGCTGAGGGGGTGATGTTTACATGGTAATGCATGTTGGAGGTGTCTGGGGAGGGGGTGATATTATTTACTTGGGACTGTATGTTGAAGGTGGCTGGGGAGAAGGTGATATTATTTACATGGAACTGTATTTTGGAGGGGGCTATAGATAAAGAGGGGTGTTTCTTACATGGAACTGTATATTGGAGGGGGCTGTAGAGATGGTGTGATGTTATTTAAATGGGACTGTATGGCGAAAGGAGGGAAATAGTGTTATGTTTGAGGGGGGAAGGGAGTGATGTTATTAACATAGGACTGTATTTTGGAGGGGACAGAAGAGATGGTGTGATATTATTTACATGGGACTGTATGGTGGAGGCGGGAATATAACAACAGGGGGCATTGCAAATCCAGGGGACATTATAGGCGCACTTATTACTACTGAGGGCTCTATAGGAGGGACTTATAGATGCACCTTATTTCTACTAAGAGCACTATGGGGGCCTTATTACTACTGAGGGGTCTGTAGAGAGCTTTATTACCACTGGGGGAACAATAGGGGGCCTTATTTCTACTGGGGGTTCTGTGAGGGTATTATTAATACTGGAGGGCTCTTCTACTAATGGGGTTACTCTTGGGGAGCATTATCACGGTTGGGGCACTGTAGGGGGCAGTATTACAATGGGGGCACTAATTCTTCTTAAGGATAGTATCTGGGGGTATTGGGGGCACAGCGAGCAGCAGGATAACACTGTTGGGACTCCAGGTTGGGGGATTATGATAGAAATGTGATGAAGCTAAGATGTCTGTGCGTCACACTCTGCAGAGACGAGGCGGCTGAGAAAAGTTGTACGGACCTAATGGAGAAGATGATGACAGAGAAGATCTACATCCAAGGAGACGTCACCTGGGAGGCCCTGGATGTGACAGGTATGTGCTGCTGTATAGCAAGTACAACAAAATGCGGTGTGTGTGTGGGGGGGGGTGACTTAGAGAACTGGGCCATATTCATTGGGGCTTGGGCCGCGGATCTTTTGAGACCCTAGCAACGCCCCCTGACTACTGTTAAAGACATACTTGGAAAACATTACATACAGCGCTTCAATACATACAGGGTAATACAACACCACATACCTCTTACATCCAGTTATGTTTCCTCTGACGTAGATATTCTCTTTCCTTATCTTCTCCATTCAGACCAGACCATCATCATGATTTCTTTCAACCATCTCTTGTCTCTGCAGAGTTTCACAAAAATACATCTTAGTTTCCTACTTTTCCATAATCCTTCCACCTTCTCCACACCCCAATATTGTGTTCCCCAATACTATACTGCAGAAACTGATAATCCCTCTGAAAATACTAGTACCACTCAGATAGCGCCCCTTCAATAACTGCACCCAGCATATAGTGTTCCTGACATTAATAGTGTATACATAACCCTGCCCCCAAAAAATAAATAAAAAATAAAACATTGTGCTGATACTGTGCCAGGGTGCCCCCCTCAGTAATAGTGCTCCCCCTCAAATTCCCACCAATATAAATAATTATCTGCCAGAGTGCATTTAGTGTTAACAGTGCACCCAATAGTAATAATGCACCCATTGTGCCTATACTAATAATCATGTTCCCCGTAATACCCCAGTAGTAATAATTCTCCTTATAATGTATGCCAGTCCAAAAAAATGCCCCATTATAATTTGTGCCAGTACAAAAAATACTCAATTTCCTTTCAGATCAGACCCCCTTATCAGATCCTCAGATCAGACCCCCATATCAGATTCTCAGACCCCATTATCAGATCCTCAGACCCCCATATCAGATATTCAGACCCCTATATCAGATCTTCAGACCCCCTTATCAGATCCTCAAACTCTCATATCATATCCTCAGAACCCCATATCATAACTAAGATCAGACCCCCATATCAGATCCCCTGACCCCCATATCAGATCCTCAGATCAGACCCAAAATAAATAAATCAACTTACCTCTATTGCTTTGCTGCTACTCTGCAGGTCCAGCGTCTTCTCCTGCAGTCCCCATTCACTGGTCTTCTCTGGGCCCGAGCTGCACTGTCACCTTACTGCATACAAAGTCAGGTCATAGTGCGCGCACTACGTCCTGATGATGTATGCAGTGAGGACTGTGCAGTGCGGATCTGGAAAAGACAAGGGAGGAGGAGTTCCATAATGGAAGAGCTCACTAGTATTCGCTTTATAAGACACACTGTGTCTTATAAAGCAAAAGATGCGGTAATTGGCAGTGCGCCACTGGCAAGAACATAGGTTCAGTGTGTCTAAAACATTTTTTTGAGAGTCCAGTGCCTGTTTTCGCCCAAAATCCTGCAATTGGTCTTGATACTTTAGTAAAAGACACCTGCTTAGGCCGAGTTCACATCAGCTTCTCCTCCGTTGTAGGAGCAGGAGAACAGAAAGGATGGATTTGGCACATAACTGAGCCGGACAGAACCTACGGACCCCATAGACTATAATGGAGTCCATTAGGTTTCTGCTCAGAGGAAGATTTTTGAAGCGGAGACAAAAGTCCTGCATGCACGACTTGTCTCCGCTTCAAAAATCTTCCTCTGAGCGGACCCCATTATAGTCTATGGGATCTGTAGGCTCCGTTAGACTCAGTTATGTGCCGAATCCATCCTTTCCGTTCTCCTGCTCCTAAACGGAGCAGAACGGAGAGACTGAACGCTGATGTGAACTCAGCCTAAGTAATTCTAAGTCAAATGTAAGCAGCAGATATGCAGCAGTTGAAGGGTCTCATATAATTTATTGCATTATACGGTTGATAATATTGACTCCTAACAATACCAACAAAATTGCTGATCTGTTATGTATGTCCTACATTTACACAATTCTAGCATGTTCCTTGCTTCTATAGCTCACCTCGCTAATTTGCTTTTGAAGAATTGAGCCAAATCTTAAAGTATGACTGAGCACATTGTGGAATCTGCTGATGTGTATTAGCACACGGTACTCAGTGTACTGTTTACTCGATGCTCAGGCTATTAATATGCATTTTTCAATCCTGATTGCAATTTGAAGATAAAAATATAAATATTTTCTGGCTGAGAGATGTACAGACTGCATCTGCTGCAATTTTTGTAAAATAGCTCTTGAGCGCCTCCTAGGGGTTCTTTTATTAGTTGCACTTTCTACTACAATACTGTGAGACTGTCAACTAACCACAGATGTGAGTTGCACCCAGGCCAGCATTATGTTCGATGGTGGCACCTTCTCTCAGTGGCGTAGCGTGGGTTGCCAGCACTCGGGGCAAGCCAATTATTGCCCCCCCCCCAACCTGTCGACATGCCCCTTTTTTTACAGATAATAGGTAGTAGATGTCAACTGCAGTCCTATGTAACACCACACGTAACACAGTGATAACTCTCTGAGTACAGATAATCTAATATATGGATAGGAGGCCCTAGAATTCAGTTCATGCACAGTGTGGCCTGAAGTCCTCCCCCCAACCTTACCATGAAACAAATATGTGGATGGACATTACATAAGAGGCGGCAATAGTAATAAAGTCCCCTATAGTGTCTGCAGTAGTTATAATACCTCATACAGTGGTCCAAGTATTTATAAAGACCCGCTGCAGTGTCCCCTCTGTATTATTATATATAATTGCACCCTCTGCATTATTAGTATAATGACCCCCTCTGTATTAGTAGTATATTGGCCCCATCTGTATTAGTAGTATATTGGCCCCCTCTGTATTAGTAGTATATTGGCCCCCTCTGTATTAGTAGTATATTGGCCCCCTCTGTATTAGTAGTATATTGGCCCCCTCTGTATTAGTAGTATATTGGCCCCCTCTGTATTAGTAGTATATTGGCCCCCTCTGTATTAGTAGTATATTAGCCCCCTCTGTATTAGAAGTTTTGGTCCCCTTTGTATTAGTAGTATATTGGCCCCCTCTGTATTAGAAGTATTAGCCCCCTCTGTATTAATTAGAAGTATTGGCCCCCTCTGTATTAGAAGTATTGGCCCCCTCTGTATATGAAGTATTGGCCCCCTCTTTATCATTATGGCTCTCTCTCTATCTATCTATCTATCTATCTATATATATATATATATAGTAATCCTACTCCGACCTCCCCACCCCCATAGTGCCCCCAGTGCTGCCAGCCTTAGGATGCATACCTCTCTTCTTCACTCTGTCACCGCTTGTGGCCTGTGTTCGGGCGCAGGCGGTCACGAACACATCACCATGACCCGGCGCAGGAGGTCACAGTGAGGTAATCGTGATCTCCTGCGCCATTCAACTGCCTCATAGGCTTCAAGCCTGGCCTAAAGCTTATGAGGCATAAAAGAGGGGACGGGAGCCATAGGCTTCCATCAGCCCTCAGTTTACTGCCTGCTGACTGGCACCCCCCGCAATTTGGTGCTCAGGGCAATGTCCCCACCACCGCGCTACGCCACTGCCTTCTCTTAACCCCTTTCCATAAAGTTGCACTGTTATAAAACGCCATATAGTATGATAGCTAAATAACTTCCATAGAGTTGCCTAGATAAGAATTCTATATAGTCAAAGTGTAAAAAGAACTTACTACACAGTACCTACATAGCAATGACAAAGTAAATACTACCATACAGTACTCAGTTAACATTGACATACAGTGACAATACAGCAGCTCCATACTAAAATTAGATGAAATCAGTGCTATACAGTAATATTCCCATCTAAACATTTGTGACATATCACTACCATATGCCACAAATGTCAGATAGGTTTTGGACTCTGGGACCTGCGCCTATCTGAAGAACAATGCCTCTGAAGTGAAGGGAGAGCAGCCATTCATGCGCAGCCACTCTCCGTTCAGCACTTCGAGGTGGCTTCACTGGCTGCTCTAATTTCACTTTGGAGGCCCCATTCTTGAGATAGGAGTGGGCTCCAGAGGAGGGACCTGTATCTATCTGACATTTGTGGCATATACCAATGATATGCCACAAATGTTTAGATGGGAAAACCTCTTAAATTAATTTACTTATTTTACTGTCTTATATAGTGCTGACCAGGGGCGTACCTAAAGGCTCGTGGGCCCTGGTGCAAGAGTTCAGCTTGGGGCCCGTCCCTCAGTCCTCTGTGGCCAGGGGCGGAGAAGCACATAGCCCTGGTGCTGCCTGAGGTAACAATTAAAAGCCCCCCTCACGCCAAATTCTTGACCTAACCCCTTCCCCCCCCCCCCATCGAGAGGTGTAACTTGAGCAACATGAACTTTTCTATAATATAGGTTCTTATGCGGCACAAGGGTCCTTGGGTCCTCTTAGGCTCCTGGGACCCAGTAGCGACTGATACCGCTACACCTTCTATAGCTACGCCCCTGGCATTGATAGTCCACCGAGTTTTACCAACATTAACATCACCCTCTGTCCAAGTGGAGCTCACAATCTAAGTTCCCTATCAGTTTGCCTTTGGAGTCGGCTAGCGATATGCCACAAATGTTTAGATGGGAATAGCCCTGTAATATTAGGAAGGCCAATGATAACATACTTCATCTGTTCAGTTTGGTTTGCCATAATTCAGCATAGAAGATTGCTCAAGAGAGGACAGAGAGGGACCACAGACCAGGTATTTACTACTGAACAGCTTTCTGTACTTGGCTATGTAAAACAGAAATGCTGCAAAGCCAAACATGCACTTTTTAAAAAATAGAAACCCATTTTCCTGTGGCAATACCTAATATGTTTACTTTTTCTTATTTATTAAAGTTTTACAGAATAATCCCATTTTTTTTAACCCAAAAAATGTTTTAGTGTCTCCATAGTCTGAGAGCCATAGTTTTTTTAATTTTTTTGACCGATTGTCTTAGAGAGGGTTTCATTTTTTGTGGGATGACATGACGGTTTAATTGGTACTGTTTTGGGGGGGCATACGCCCTTTTGATCGCTTGGTGTTGCACTTTTTGTGATGTTAGGTGACAAAAAATGGCACTGTTTTTATTTTTATTTTTTAGGGTGTTCATCTGAGGGGTTAGGTCATGTGATATTTTTATAGAGCTGGCTGTTACGGACGCGGAGATACCAAGCAAGTTTAGGGTATTTTATCTCTTTAATTTTTTATTATAAATGTGCGTATATGGGAAAATGTTTGATTTTTTTTTTTTACTTTTTTTTACTTTAGATCCAGTGGGTCTGATGGCTCTACAATACACTGCAGTACACTGTATAGTGTACTGCAGTGTATTTTCATTTACAGTAAGGCGTCCAGTTGCCATGGTAACCATTGGGACGCTGCCACAGCAGAGCAGCGGCCCGATGGAAGGGGGGAAGACTATCATCACAGCAGCGCAGCCCTGATCTTCTCAACGCTCACTGAGGAGATTGGAGCTGCGCTGCTGAACGCTGCGATTGGTCAGTCAAATCTGACTGACCAATCACAGCGATTCAAAGGCAGGCACCACGCTGATTGGTCCCTGCCGGATGCCCAGACAGCTCTGCTTTCCTTGACACCCGTTTACATGCCGGTGTTACCGCAAGTGTACTTGCAGTGACACTTTGATCTCATGACGTAAGATGCGGTAACTAACACCATATCATGACGCACATGTCATTGGTCATTAAGGGGTTAAGGGGAACCTAAAAAAATAGAAGCTCTTTGCGCATATTATTGATCAAAAATATGTCGGGCCCATCTACTGGTTGACAAGGTGGTTTCCATCAGACGGGGCCTACTGTAACACATGCCTCCCCTGGGCTAACAGCCTACAATATGGGCAAAGTAGAATACAGCTATGTAATCCTGCTAATTAAAAGCACCCAGAAAATGGATGTTGGTGCACAGTTCAAAATCACCAATAGGGGGCGCCACCCCCCAGCAGTATTATCAAAGGGAAAGAAAAAAAAATAATGAACCAGCACTTCCATAATGTATAAATATGAGAACACAGGTGCACGCTACCTTGGCTGAAATACAATGTAATACATAGACCTACAAGTAACAGCACACTGCTTATCAAATGCACAAAGATATAAACAAACGATGATTACATAGCTGTACAGTGGTCCCTCAAGTTACAATATTAATTGGTTCCAGGATGACCATTGCATGTTGAAATCATTGTAAGTTAAGTAATCAGTTCCAAAGCCCCAAAATGTCATCCAAGATTAAAGAAAATGAAGATTTAAGAAAAATAAGCAGATAATTAAGATGAATAAAACAAGTTCTTACATATAACAGTCAGGAATAGCTGCTAACTAGCAACTAAGGGTACTTTCACACTAGCGTTTTTCTTTTCCGGCACTGAGTTCCATCAAAAGGGCTCAATGCCGGAAAATAACTGATCAGTTTTATCCCCATGCACTCTGAATGGAGAGTAATCCGTTCAGGATGCATCAGGATGTCTTCAGTTCAGTCATTTTGACTGATCAGGCAAAAGAGAAAACCGTAGCATGCTACGGTTTTATCTCCGGCGAAAAAAACGGAACACTTGCCTGAATGCCGGATCTGGAATTTTTTTCTATAGGAATGTATTAGTGCCGGATCTGGCATTTAAAATACCGGAATGTTGCACCCGTCCTTCTGCGCAGACCGGAAAAAAGATGGAAAAAATAAATGCCAGATCTGTTTTGCCGGATGACGCCGGAAAGACGGATTTGGCATTTCAATGCATTTGTAAGACGGATCTAGATCCTGATCAGTCTTACAAATGCCATCAGTTGGCATACGTTTTGCCGGATCCGCAAGTGTGAAAGTAGACTAATACAGCTATTTTATCAGAGAAATGACCTTGATTGGTTGGAGCTGTTAGCCCAGGAGAGACATGTGTTAGAGTAGGCCCTGTCTGATAGAAGCCACCTTGTCGACCGTTAGATGAGCCTGACATATTTTTGATCAATAATACGTGCAAAGAGCCTCTATTTCTTCTAACAGTAAGTATAGCAACCAATCAGTTTATTTTATATTAATCGTTTGCTTGCTTATACCTTTGTGCAATTGAAAAGCAGTGTGCTGTTACTTGTAGTTCTATGTATTACATTAAAGGGAACTTGTCACCATCTTATGGCTCCTTAAGGACAGTATAAACTGGTGACACAGACACTGAGCAAAATGCTGCGTGGCTTTCTTGTAATGACCCAGTTGATTCACATAAAGGGGTCTCTGGGCATTAATAAAAGTAGTGAAAGTACTTAAATATTACTTTATTATAAATACATTCCCAAATATCTTTCATTAGTTATAATGGCTCGTTTTGTCTATGGTGTAATCAGCAGGATAAATAAAATGGCTGTCGTCCTGTTAGTACACACAAAATCTGTCCTAATCACACAAGCAGGACTTCAGAACACTGAGGTAAAGAGCTGCCTCATCCTCCTCTCCTACTTGTCAGGGATTATGATCCTGAATACAGATGATAAGTGTCCCGAGGGTGTCACAACCTATTGCAGACCCTGTGGTGCCTGGGTTTAGAAGGTCACAGCGGGTGGCTACTAGTGTTGATCACGAATATTCGAATTTCGAATTTTTATCGTGAATATAGGTACTTCGAAAATTGGCGAATATTTCAAATATAGTTATATATATTCGTAAATTCGAATATTTGAAAAAAAAAATCCCTTTATTTTTTTTCGATTTTTTCTTTTTAATCAGTACACATGATCCCTCTGGGCCAATAAGAAGGCTGCAATATACTTGACTTTAGGAGTAGTAGTGTTTGCGAATTTTGCTCTATATTAGTTTTTTTTTAATATTCGCTATATTGCTATATATTCTTGTTTTAGAATATTACGAATATTCGAAAGACGAAGTTATAGCAATATAGCGAATATTCTAAAAAAAAAACGAATATAGAGCAATTTAGCTAATATAGTGCTATAATCTTTTTTTTTATAGTTGTAATTTTTTTCCAATCTGAACTTCAGATGAGAAAAAAATGACAACTATTAGACAAAGAAGATTATAGCACTATATTAGCTAAATTGCTCTATATTCGTTTTTTTTTCGAATATTCGCTATATTGCTATATATTCTTGTTTTAGAATATTACGAATATTCGAAAAAACTAAGTTATAGCAATATAGCGAATATTCGGAAAAAAAATCGAATATAGAGCAATTTAGCTAATATAGTGCTATAATCTTCTTTGTCTAATAGTTGTAAATTGAAAAATTAGCAATAAAAAATTGGAATCCGAAAATTCGAATTACGAAAATTCGCATATTACACAATCATTACCTTGCCGATTTACCTTGCCGATTTTTCGAGTAAAAAAAATCGTAGAATATAACGAATATTCGAATTTGCGAATATTCTACAAATATTCTACAAAGTATTTGCGAAATATCGCGAATTCGAATATGACCCCTGCCGCTCATCACTAGTGGCTACTCGCCCAATATCAAGGGCTCACTCCATGACCAAGTTGTCGGAATGGATTGTGGTCCAGTTTTTCCTGTTTTGGTTTATTATCCTTTTTGTCCTTTCTAGGTTTCGGTGGTTTTCCTTTCAGCTGTTCTTTTTCTGCCACTCCCAGCCACTATTTAGTCTCTCGTCCTACTTCCCTTTTTGCCAGATATAGACCTTCCTTTCTGGGTATCTATTCTGACCTCACGTGGCGTTGCTGTGGAACCTGCTGAAGCTGTTGGAACCAGTGCTGTTGGATCTCCCTTTTCTCTCAAGTTTGTGTCCTATTGTCTGCTGTCTACCTTCGGGGATTATATGCAGTGTTTGTATTGTTTGTCCACTCCCTGTTGTTACCCTAGGTGTCAATGGTGAGGACTAGTGCTCCCACAGCCCTACTCACTACCTAGGGCTTATTTCAGGGTAAGCCAGTGACGAGGCACGTGATCGGCGTACAGGTGAGCAACCCATCTAGGGACGTCAGGGTAGCCAGGTGCCAGTGTTAGGTGAGTTAAGGGTCACTACTCCTCCCTCTCCCTTGTGTTAGGGCACCCGGTCTCCATTCCCTCTGCGCCGCACGTCTGGTACCTGCCTTACCAGACGTGATAATAAGATCTTCAGCTGAATTTCTGTGGGAATGGAGTTCATGAGGAGACATGAAGTACAGAGAGGAGGGTGGGGATGTGATAATGAGCAGCAACTCTTATACAGTATACAGTCTCCATTACCACAGCCCCACATTACGACAGTCTGTCCTGTCCGTCCTCTCTGTACTCCATGTCTCCTCATGACCTCCATTCCCACAGATATTCAGCTGACGATCTTATCAGATGTATTCAGGATCATAACCCCTGACAAGCAGAGCAGAGAGGAGGATGAGGCGGCTCCTCAGCTCAGTGTTCTGAATTAAATTGTCCTTCTGTATGATTAGGGCAGGTTTTGTGAGTAGTAATAGAATGGCGGCCATTTTATTTCTCCTAATTATTGCTCACCAGACAAAACGAGACATTATAATTACTGAAAGGTATTTGGGAATATATTTATAATAAAGTAATATTTACCGTAAGTATTTTCAGTAATTATTTTTTCCTTATTCCCGGAGAACCCCTTTAAATCTATATTGAGCAGCTCCAGTATGAGACAAGCACTGAGTACAACCTCCTCCCCATCCCCAAATTTCTACAGGAAGAAAGCTGCTGTCAATGGTGGGGGGGATTCAGGAGCTTATTAACATGAGGACACCCTCGCATGCGCTCTGTATCGAGTGGACTCCAGTGCTTGGCTCGTACTAGTGCTACTCAATACAGATTTTAGCAAATCAACTCAGTCATTATAAGAAAGTGAGCCAGTATTTTGCTCAGGGTCTTTTTCACCAATTTATGTTGCCTTCAGATAGGGCACCATAAGATGGTGACAGATTCTCAATTATTAAGAGTTCCATTTGTGTTATAACCATTTGTAGATTTCTGCAACAAAGTAAGTACTGTATTGTACATGAATCTAGTGAGGAGTGTAATGCCTCCCACGGGCGCTCGTGGTGCACAAAAAAGTCTTTGAGACCAGAGAAAATTTCCTTTGCATAAGAACAAGACTACAAATAACCCTGCAAGAGTGCAAAGAATTACACACAGGGGTCCATACAGTGATGAGATGTGTTACAAATGCCAGGGTCTTTAAGGGGGCATATGTCCCCTCTTCAAAACCCCAGGAAAAAAATAAAAAATACATGAACATTTATAAACATAAGACAGGCTTATGACTGTCCCTGGGTATTCATTATAATCAAAATAAAAAAATTGAAGGATTAAAAGAACAAATAGACAAATTGCCTAAGAATAGCGAATTTGATGCCTGGCAGGAAATAATATGCAAGGGATTGGACAAAACAGAGAATGAAATTATAAATAAAAAAACTAAAAAGCACTTGAATACACATAGGAATCATCAAATAGAGAGATCGGGGGACTGTCTTGACTCACCCTAAAGAGAGACCTTACAAAGGCAAATAGGTGTAAAAAACACTACACACAACAACTATGCTGTGTCAGTGAACAATAGATATGAACAACTATCTGACCAGCCTTTTTTAGACCACATTCCAGCTCACCACAGAACACGGATGAGACACAGAGAACAAACACCTCCTATTCACAATCAGGAATCACACAAATACCACTACAATTTGAGGCAGAGATACCACTACTCACAACAGAATGTAGAAAGGAACCAGTATCACAACACACAGAAAAGGAATCACTACTCGCACTTCACAGCAAACCACGGGGAAACTTCGAGACACCAATATCAAAGATACACGGAAGAGCAAGAAAGACAAGAAGGAGTAAGAGGAAAAGAATCATCACACAAGAGACACCGTTAATAATGAACACGGGATCAATAATTAATCTGAGTTCGGTGACATTAACCACTACACAGAATAAATTGTTAGAAAAGGGACTTAAATTTGCCCCCACTGAAAAGGTCGATAAATTTTCAACATACATAGGGATACAAAAGTTTATTAGAAGTGTTTGTTTAAAGAAATACTTCTTGAAAAACCCTATGATAAGAGATGGGGTGAGGCAGGATGGCCCCCTGAAAAACCCTACACAAAAAAACTCTATAACACAAAGCTCTGGTCTAAAAAACAAATCAAGTATGTTCCCAAGGAATGAAATAAGCCGAGAAGTAGTAAACCTTTCAAAAAAATGTGGAGGAAGACATAAGAAAAATGAAAGTTAGACCCCCTTATCGAGATAACTTAACGAAACAAGAACTTTCCGCATTAAAACAACTACCAAAAAAAGAATCAATCACTATACGCCCTGCAGATAAGGGAGGTGCTGTGGTCATATTAGATACCATAAAATATAACAATGAATGTTTAAGGCAACTTGCGGACAGTAAAACATAAATAAAGTTGAAAAATGACTCCGTAGATAGATTCGACCAAGAGTTGAAAGAATATTGTAAGCAAGGCTTGGAACAAAAAATAATATCCCAGCAGGAATTTGAATTTATCTTGGGCACACAGAGGAGACTTCCGGTCTTCTACTGTCTACCCAAGATCCACAAGGAGTTGGAAAATCCCCCTGGCCGACCAATCGTGTCGGGTGTAGAATCGATTACGTCTAATTTGTCTAGCTATATAGATACGCAACTACAACCAGTTCATATATCAAAGACACAACCCATATTATTCAGGCCCTGGAAAGTATAGATAATCAACCGGAGTGGATTATGGGGACCCTGGACATCCAATCCCTCTAAACAGCAATTGACCATCAACAGGGGATGGCGGCAGTGAGGCAACAAATGGAAAGGGAAGGAACAATTGAGGATATACATGCCGATTTTATCATAGACGGCATAGATTATATCCTCAACCATAACTACTTCTATTTTGAGGGTGCCTATTACCTACAGAAATGTGGGACTGCCATGGGGACCAGATTCGCCCCCAGTTAAGCCAATTTATTTTTGGCAGAATGGGAACACCAGTATATTAAGCCGAAACTGGGGGCGGATCTGGCCCTGTGGCGTCGCTACATTGACGACGTAATTTTTGTCTGGAAGGGTGATAGGGGAAATCTAGATCTCTTTTTGAGGGAGATTAATGAGAACCAACTGAACCTGGTATTTAAAGAGTATAGAATTTAACGTGCTTAAATTTAAAACGATACCTTTATTATTCAACTGGGTTATAGAGCAAAAGGAGGTTTGCTCCAAGTGATATCCCGACTATGATACATACATTGGGACAAAGACTCCTCTTATAGAGAGGGAATAGATTCTAACATACGGTCAATAAAGTGCCGACTTGGTAAAAAAGAGAATGGGGGTGGTGGGTAGATGGATGGGAAAATACTCTTTCCCTAGATGACCCTCAAGATCTAAGATCCTGTGCCCAGGGTTGTCCCCTGATGGTGGAGACACCCTGTCCCCGTACCTAAGTCTCTTTATTGCCCTAAAAAGGCCCTACTGGAAGACCTGGATTGAAAGCAAATAAATCCAGGGAAAACAAAAAAACACACATATACAGATGAAATCATGTGTAAACAATAAAACAACCCCAACGCGTTTCAGCTGCAGATGGCAGCTCATCAGGAGGTGATGTGAACGTAGGGAACAACAAAAATAAACAGATAACATAAAATGATACTTAGCTCCTATATAATATATATAACCTGTTGGGTTCTAATAACGATGATGAGCAACCTCTGTCAAGGGAGACATTACCGATCAGAGGGGGGCCCTTGGAGAAGATGCATCCAGGGTATAGGAGAACCTGGTATTTAGTTCCACTATTAAAGAAGACACTGAATTCCTTGACCTGACAATCAAAAAACTGAATAATAGCTTTGTTTCCAATACATTCTACAAACCAACAACCAGGAACAGTTTCATTCAATACTCTAGCTGCCACCTCCCAAGATGGCTGAGTAACATCCCAGCTGGCCAGTTCCGTAGAATTAGGAGGAACTGTACGGAGGACCATCTCTTTGAGGAGGAGTCAGCTAGAATGAGGAAACTGTTCCTGGAGAAAGAATATCGGATGAGATAGTGGGAGAGGCCTTAGAAAAGGTCAGAAAATTAGATAGACAGACCTTTTTTGATAACCAGGTGGAGGAGCAGAAAGAGAAGAAGAAAAAATCCCAGACAACTGAAGAGATTAACAGTATGATTATTCTCCCCTTCAATGATGATTATAGAAAAATACAAAAAATTGTAAAACCACACTGCACCAGGGCAGTGTGATAGGCCAACTCTTACCTACATCCCCACAGGTCACATTTACTAAGGCACCTAATTTGGGCATTAAAATAGCCCCCTCAGTCAAATACAAAAATAAGAAGAAATCCCTTTTGGGGACTTGGATGGACCTAAAGGGATTGTTCAAATGTGGAAAGTGTATTGCATGTAAAATTAACAATAAACCCCGTAAGACCACAACAGTCTCTTCTACACAAAATACCTTTGACTGGCAGATTAGGGACTGCCTCACGTGCAACTCTACCGGTTTTATCTACCTGATCCAGTGACCATGCAATAGACAGTATATTGGTGGGACCAAACGACTACTAAAGACGAGATTGGCTGAACACATAGCCAATATTAAAAAAGGTTATGAGAAACATTCTCTGTCCAAACACTATAAAGAGGTCCATAACAGTGACCCAACCAATCTCGTCTTCTTGGCACTGGAAAAGGTAGATCAGCACTGGAGAGGAGGGAACTTTATTAAACAGATGTCCAGGATGGAATCCCGACGAATATACGAATTTGGGAGTCTGTTACCAGCAGGGTTGAATTCGGATTTGGAGCTCTTCAGCTTTTTGTAGGTGGGTGCCCTCGGCTCGATGGGGGTCGCATGTCTGGCCGTGTATCGACACTGCGACCCTCCCTCGTCCTTGGGCCCCCCCCCCTCACTGTTGGGCCCCACTCCTGAATCCATCCCTGAATTCACTCTTATATATGAAAGGTTGCCATCCTTGAATGAAAGGATACTTTCCTTTTGAGATATGACTTAGTATTATCCCATGTTGATGTCGGAACTAGCTATCCACATATATTATTAACAGTGTTTTAATTGTGTTTGAACTGTGTTTTAGATGAATATATATTTTAAAAACTGTGAATAAACCGCTGGGGCAACATACGAAATACTGCAGAAACTGATTTTTGAATGGAACTTGATTTGATAAAATATAGGGTCTTATCTAGAAAATACATAAAAGAAGAAAAAACCACAAGAAATAGATCACAAATAAATCGCAATGAATGTTTTCTTCTCAAATAAATCAGGCAAAAAAATCACAAGAAAAAAACTACAAGTCTTAAAAATCGCAAATATAGAATCCTAGATTCTGGATCCGGCTTCTGGATCCGGCTTCCATGTTTTGATTACATCTTTACTGAGTATATAAGGCGGATACAGACAGGTGTAGCGTAACCACTGAGGAAGGGATAGCGACATATCCCGAAACGCGTCTGGTAAACGCCACACACCTGTCAAAATACTTCCAGTCGCATGGCCATGCAGACATTATTATAAAAATTCGGAAGATTGGACCTCTAATTTACATACCAGAGACGTCATCTCCGGATGAAAGAGGAAGCCGCGTAAGCATGATCCCGTGAGAGTTTGTAATTACAGCAATCGAGGAGTGCGACGCAAGACGCTGGAGTTTCCCGCACTACTCGCCCCTCGACAAACACCAGCGGAGACACCTTAATAATCCTTGGAAGAAGGAGGTAAGCCGCTGAAAAGCCGAGATTACTGTCAGCTATAATTAGACCAAACACCGATAATATGAACTTTCGGACTGTATTCGAATATATTCACAAGTAACATCATCGTACACAGTTTATTGCGATTGTTGTCTGTTGACCCAAGATCAACCTCCTTAACCCTATAAGGCAATAATGAGCAAGAATAACATTCACAACAACTGCGATTACTTTGTCGATTATCTTTGTTGAATATTGTCGACTATACTGAGGATACAACATCAAGCCTCACAAGGAACCAAAAGCATTATATGGTGAAAGAGATCCTCATTTGCACTACGGACTCTCACAGTAACACGCAGTAGTTGTCCCATTGTGGTGATTGTGATTCAAATGATATTATTGATGCAATTTTTATTAATTTTATGTACTTGATTTTACATACCTGATATTTTATTTTTCAGAATAAATGTGTGCTTTATGTTAGAGTGCTCGCCTAATATATACCCTTATTCAAAATTAGCACCGTGGGTTCACAAATAATTTCATTTTCAAAAGCTCTAACCTAAGTATGAAGCCTCTAAATAATACAAACATACATTACCACATAATACCACTATGCAAACAAGTATTGTCTCCATAATATTATGGGACAAAACTCAGAATACCAAGACCAATATATACCTACAATAAACTATACCAGTGATGGCGAACCTTTTAAAGGCTGAGTGCCCAAACTGCAAACTAAATTGCAAAGTGCCAATAGCAATTTAACCTGAATACTTCAGTCCAATATAGTATATCCTCTATGTACTTTATCATTTAGCTATACTAGCCTGCCTACATTCAGTGCGCTGCCTGTGGTGTTCATAGTGCGCCCTGCGCTGATGAATGGCAGGAAAAGTCTAAGGCATAGTGTTACACCATAGACTTTTTCCAGAGTGCGAGTGCCAACAGAGAGGGCTCTGAGTGCCGCCTCTGGCACTCGTGCCATAGGTTCGCCATCACTGAACTATACCATACTGGTACCGAATAAACACCACTATATAAAAAAACAATATTACCGTCCGACAGTGACCATATAGTGCTAGGAACCAGTTTTGCACAGATCCTCTGCAGACCTTATAAGTGATTTCAGTACAGGCAAATCAAATGACTCCTAGGGGACATCCTCACTGATTGTGGTTGTTCACCTTTTCATTTTTACTCCATCTGGTCCAGACCTCCATGACCAGGTTTCTCCCAGGTCACCTCTTTAGTCTGTAGAAAATACAGACTTTATCGTCTCACTATTCCAGCAGCACCAACCCCGCGCACAACCTTTCCACAGTAAAAGAGCCCCATATAGTTATAGTGGCCCTCTGTATTCTGCACAAAATAACGGCACCCCTCCTTTGGACCCTCCCAAAGTAAGTGCTACTTTTAGTGTCCCCTGCATAGCAATAATGCCTCTTTTAGACCCCACACATTAATATTGCTGCTTCACTGTCTTTTTCCACAAGCAGAAGTGCCCCTTTTAGGCCACCACTCAGTAATAATTTCCCCTTTGTCTCCTGTCTCAGTAATAATGCCCCCCTTGGCCTCACTTTTTTTGTACACCCCAACACAGTAATACTACCCCCTTTAGACCCAACACATTAGTAGTGCCATAAGATAGCAATAGTGGCCCCTTTACGCCCCCACTCAGCAAAAATGCCTCTTTTGTGTCCTCACTCTTTAGCAATGTCTCTTTGCCATCAGCAACCAGACACAAGTGTGGCGGTGCAGTGATGTCATCATGCTGCCTGCTCCAGGCTGCTGACATCCTCGGTGTGCTTGCGTTGTCTCACAGCATACAAGAGTAAAATGGCCAGACAGAGAGCCAACAGCTCTCTGCTCCACCATAGCTTTTAAGCCTATCCATGTCCTGAGGATGCAGATACAGTTGAAAGTGGCACTGACTGTCATCCTGACCATGTTCTTGAATGATAAAGGGAGTCTGACAGCAGTTTTGACAGTGCTAAACTGCTGACTACATTAGTTAGGGCTGAGAAGAGAGGTACAAACATACCTTTTGTGGAGATTTCCTCATCAGGAGTAGTGTGATTATGAATTTTTATTTTGCCAAATTCTGCTCCTGCAAGTGCCTAGATATGAAGCTTCACTGCGGAGTGCTCTATGGCATAGAGCAGGGATGGCCAACCTGTGGCTCTCCGGCTGTTGCAAAACTACAACTCCCAGTATGCCCAGTCTGCCTACAGCTATCAGCCTTCAGCAGGGCATGGTGGGCGTTGTGGTTTTACAACAGCTGGAGAGCCGCAGGTTGGCCAGCCCTGATATAGAGTCTATGCTCTGTGAAGTGCTCCCTGTCGGTGCTGGGGTCTTGGGTTTGTATTCAACCAGGAACAATGTCTGCACAGAGTTGTATGTTCCCCTGTGCTTATTATTTCTTCCTCTACCCTGAAGCATTACAGTCTATGTATTTTAATATTGCATTTTTATATATTATTATATTGTGTCATTTATAGAGTCACTATTCTATCCAGAAGGGGGCAGCATTTCTCGGCATTGGAACAGATAATGTAATCCTGGTGAAGACAAATGACAGGTAGGTCTAGGTCCCTGGGATCAGTGAATATTTTAAACCTTCTAGTTATTGTTTTTAGTTTTCTTTCTTCACGTTTTCTCCATCTTTGTGGCAGCTCAGTTACGTAAAGTTGTCAGTATGGTTACATGATAGTGCCGTACTCTTTTATAATCACAGCCAAGCCAACTTCTGATGAGCTTGGTGTAGACACATGATAAAACCCTGGATGTCAGCAATTTTCACACCCAGATATCATACTGTGTATGTGAGTGTACGCTGTTTGTTTCAACAGAGGGAAAATGATTCCAGAAGATTTGGACCACAAAATACAAAAAGTTAAATCTGAGGTAATTTAGAGAAATGGCTGGTATGTTATATAATGTGAGCAAATCATAAAAATCTGACTTAAGAATTGGCGTGTACACTACGTGCAGAATTATTAGGCAAATGAGTATTTTGACCACATCATCCTCTTTATGCATGTTGTCTTACTCCAAGCTGTATAGGCTCGAAAGCCTACTACCAATTAAGCATATTAGGTGATGTGCATCTCTGTAATGAGAAGGGGTGTGGTCTAATGACATCAACACCCTATATCAGGTGTGCATAATTATTAGGCAACTTCCTTTCCTTTGGCAAAATGGGTCAAAAGAAGGACTTGACAGGCTCAGAAAAGTCAAAAATAGTGAGATATCTTGCAGAGGGATGCAGCACTCTTAAAACTGCAAAGCTTCTGAAGCGTGATCATCGAACAATCAAGCGTTTCATTCAAAATAGTCAACAGGGTCGCAAGAAGCGTGTGGAAAAACCAAGGCGCAAAATAACTGCCCATGAACTGAGAAAAGTCAAGCGTGCAGCTGCCAAGATGCCACTTGCCACCAGTTTGGCCATATTTCAGAGCTGCAACATCACTGGAGTGCCCAAAAGCACAAGGTGTGCAATACTCAGAGACATGGCCAAGGTAAGAAAGGCTGAAAGACGACCACCACTGAACAAGACACACAAGCTGAAACGTCAAGACTGGGCCAAGAAATATCTCAAGACTGATTTTTCTAAGGTTTTATGGACTGATGAAATGAGAGTGAGTCTTGATGGGCCAGATGGCTGGATTGGTAAAGGGCAGAGAGCTCCAGTCCGACTCAGACGCCAGCAAGGTGGAGGTGGAGTACTGGTTTGGGCTGGTATCATCAAAGATGAGCTTGTGGGGCCTTTTTGGGTTGAGGATGGAGTCAAGCTCAACTCCCAGTCCTACTGCCAGTTTCTGGAAGACACCTTCTTCAAGCAGTGGTACAGGAAGAAGTCTGCAAGGTAAGAAAAACATGATTTTCATGCAGGACAATGCTCCATCACACGCGTCCAAGTACTCCACAACGTGGCTGGCAAGAAAGGGTATAAAAGAAGAAAATCTAATGACATGGCCTCCTTGTTCACCTGATCTGAACCCCATTGAGAACCTGTGGTCCATCATCAAATGTGAGATTTACAAGGAGGGAAACCAGTACACCTCTCTGAACAGTGTCTGGGAGGCTCTGGTTGCTGCTGCACGCAATGTTGATGGTGAACAGATCAAAACACTGACAGAATCCATGGATGGCAGGCTTTTGAGTGTCCTTGCAAAGAAAGGTGGCTATATTGGTCACTGATTTGTTTTTGTTTTGTTTTTGAATGTCAGAAATGTATATTTGTGAATGTTGAGATGTTATATTGGTTTCACTGGTAAAAATAAATAATTGAAATGGGTATATATTTGTTTTTTGTTAAGTTGCCTAATAATTATGTACAGTAATAGTCACCTGCACACACAGATATCCCCCTAAAATAGCTAAAACTAAAAACAAACTAAAAACTACTTCCAAAAATATTCAGCTTTGATATTAATGAGTTTTTTGGGTTCATTGAGAACATGGTTGTTGTTCAATAATAAAATTAATCCTCAAAAATACAACTTGCCTAATAATTCTGCACTCCCTGTATATGTGTGCCATAGGAACAGAAGCAGTTGTAGGCCTCATGCTGTGCCTGTAGTCCTATAGGGCAGTGCATGGAGTGCATTACAATCAAATATGTGGAGCAGTAGGAACACCCTGTGAGTGTGTATGGTGCCTCAGGGAGGCATTGTTTTGTACCCACATGCAATACTTCGAGCATAGAATACTTTGGCAATATGCCATCATGTTATTTTCACAGATTAAATCTGTGAAATGAAAATCCTCGAGTGGAAAAAAATAAATCAGAGAATCTTAGAGTGGACTTAAAGAGGACCTTTCACTTGTATAAACTATGTGAACTGAGTATACTGCCATATAGAGCGGCACCCGGGGATCTCACTGCACTTACTATTATCCCCGGGCGCCGCTCCGTTCTCCCGTTGTAGGCTCCGGTACCTTTGCTCCTTAAGTTATAGTAGGCTGGTCTTCCCTTGTCCTGTGGGCGTCTCCTTCTCCTAGGCTGCAGTGATGGCCAATCGCAGCGCACAGCTCACAGCCTGGGAGAAAAAAACCTCCCAGGCTGTGAGCTGTGCGCTGCGATTGGCCAGCGCTGCAGCCTAGGAGAAGGAGACGCCCACAGGACAAGGGAAGACCCGCCTACTATAACTTAAGGAGCAAAGGTACCGGAGCCTACAACGGGAGAACGTAGCAGCGCCCGGGGATAATAGTAAGTGCAGTGAGATCCCCGGGCGCCGCTCTATATGGCAGCATACTCAGTTCACATAGTTTATACAAGTGAAAGGTCCTCTTTAAACAAAGGCCTTTCACACCGGCTGAAGGATACTATATGGAAGATGAATGATCGTTAATATGATTATTCTTTCCCTATACACTTTGCATTATATCGGCAGCACATCCCTTGTTTACATGGGAAGATGTACAATGGCCAGGAAGGAGACGGAGCGGAGGATGGGTGTGGTAGTGGCTCTGGCTGTCTCAGTCAATCACAATGGCTTTCCTCACACCGTCGTTCCCTATGGCCAGTGCAGTGAAAGGAGGGCGCACCCTTTCTTCCCTTTGTTCTTGGACTCCTGCCTGATGGCAGTTGGGGTGCCTGTGATGTTAAGTGTCTGTATGGGTGCAAGCCAGGAATTGTAGAGTGCAATGGCCAGCGTATGGTGTAGGAGTCAGAAAACCAGGCCAGAGGTAGAAAAAAAATCGTCTCACTATACTGTAGTGCAAAATGGGAGTTGTAGTACATCCAACTATAGCAGACACAGTTCCGGGTGTACAAAGTGCAGTTTTCTTCCAGATACAGATTGTATGGATTTAGGCAAGGATATAAATTATAGCCCTCTTTCCTCTCTATCTTGCTAAAGTCTCTATCAGTAAAATCTATGGCTGGGGAAAGTACCTAAGCAATAATGGCTATACATGTCCATGAAGGGTGTCTTAACGATGTCCCTCACAGCAGCAAAATCAGAATGGCTGTAGTAGCAGGTTATCTTGCTGACTGCTATGCCTGGCCGTGCAGATTCAAAGTTCTCCTTTATCTTCCCCTCTTTATGTCCTTCTCTTTCTTGTTCTGTATATCTTTCAGAGATCTGTTAGTCGCTTTCTGCACCTAAGGAGAGGGAGCATGAAGCAACAGTTTTCTATCTCAACTCTCCCCAGTACAACCTCAAGCTGGGGGTAGCGCCAGCCACCAAATAGTCTCCTACAAAGGCTGAGCCAGGACTGTTAAGGCTAACTGTGCCATCCATACATAGCTATGCTGGGTGCAATACATATCATAATATTACATAGTAATCCATAACAAACCATTTGCAGATAACCCCTTCTCTGGGGTACTGCAGATGTACTGCCAGCCATAGGGCATTTTTCTGTTCACATAACTGATGTGGTCACCTGGCAAATCAGCATTTGCTCGATTGTTGGCTAACTGCTGCCCTGTTTACACAGGTCAGTGACAGGGAACAAGTGTTTGACTGAGTGCTTGTTCTGCTTAGGGGCGGACACAGACAGCAGAGGGTCCCTGTGCAAGGAATCTACATGGGGCCCCCCAAACCACACATAAAAATCTAAACATATACGTGCAAATAAAAAACATCTTGTTAATATGGGTCAATATGTTTACAGTATGTAAATATATGTTTTTTTTCATACTAGGCCACACCTCTAACTCTGCCCAAAGCGTAACTATACACAACCAGTCCCCTTAATGCCCCCACATAGTAATTATTCCCCCTTTGTACCTGCACATAGTAGTAATGCCCACAATGTGCCCCCTTCACAGTAGCTATGCCCAGATGTGCCCCTTCGCAGTACTTATGCCCAGATATGTGCCCCCTTCACAGCAGTGATGCCCAGATATGTGCCCCCTTCACAGCACTTATGCCCAGATATGTGCCCCCTTCAAAGCAGTTATGCCCAGATCTGTGCCCATTTCACAGCAGTTATGCCCAGAGAAGCCCCCTTCACATCAGTTATGCCCAGATATGTGCCCCTTCACAGTAGCTATGCCAGATATGTTCCCCCTTCACAGCAGTTATGCCCAAATGTGCCCCCTTCACAGTAGCTATGCCAGATACTGTATGTGCCCCATTCATAATAGTTATGTCCAGATATGTGCCCCCTTTACAGTAGCTATGCCCAGATATGTTCCCCTTTCACAGTAGTTATGTCCAGACATGTGCCCCCTTCACAGTAGCTATGCCCAGATATGTACCCCTTCACAGTAGTTATGTCCATATATGTGCCCCCTTCACAGCACTTATGCCCAGATATGCTCCCCCTGCTCCGTACAGTATTGGAACGAAGTTTTATGCGAATCGACTTTGGATGTTTCATTCAAAGTCGATTGGCTCATCCCTATAAATAACATCTCTTCCTTACAGTCTTCTATAACATACAGTCCCATGTAAATAACTTAAATCCCCTCCTTCATCTCTTCCAATGCAAAGTCCCATTTAAATAACATTACTCCTTACCCTCCAGTTCTTTATAATTTCCAGTTCCATGTAAATAACACCAGTCATATCCTCCCATGTAACTAAGAAAGGAGAAGGTTTATTAGGGGAGAACCACATCTCCCAGCATTTCTCTGGCACTTACATGGCATCACAGGTCTCTACTGCTGAGCACTGGCTTTTTCTGCACTGGTCACATGATCGTGACCTCATCATAGGTCCTACCACCATTTCTAGTGTTGAAAAGATCACATGACTATGATGTCATCGCAGGTCCTTCGGCTATGGTGTATGGGCAGAACCGGCAGCAGATTCACAGTAAGTCCTAATCAGTCCCTCCCAAACGCCCACTCCACCCCAAGGTGACAAGGTTACCCTGGCAGAGGAAGGGAGAGGAACAAAAATTATAAACACCTCAGCTGGCACTGGGAAGGGCCCCCTCACTCTCTGGGTCCCTGTGCAGCTGAACCAGCCACAGAGACAATATGTCTGCCCCTGGTTCTGCTAATCATTGGTGTGACAGTAAGGGTTCACAGATTTTTATACAGGGAGTGCAGAATTATTAGGCAAGTTGTCATTTTGAGGATAAATTTTATTATTGAACAACAACCATGTTCTCAATGAACCCAAAAAACTCATTAATATCAAAGCTGAATATTTTTGGAAGTAGTTTTTAGTTTGTTTTTAGTTTTAGCTATTTTAGGGGGATATCTGTGTGTGCAGGTGACTATTACTGTGCATAATTATTAGGCAACTTAACAAAAAACAAATATATACCCATTTCAATTATTTATTTTCAACAGTGAAACCAATATAACATCTCAACATTCACAAATATAAATTTCTGACATTCAAAAACAAAACAAAAACAAATCAGTGACCAATATAGCCACCTTTCTTTGCAAGGACACTCAAAAGCCTGCCATCCATGGATTCTGTCAGTGTTTTGATCTGTTCACCATCAACATTGCGTGCAGCAGCAACCAGAGCCTCCCAGACACTGTTCAGAGAGGTGTACTGTTTTCCCTCCTTGTAAATCTCACATTTGATGATGGACCACAGGTTCTCAATGGGGTTCAGACCAGGTGAACAAGGAGGCCATGTCATTAGATTTTCTTCTTTTATACCCTTTCTTGCCAGCCACGCTGTGGAGTACTTGGACGCGTGTGATGGAGCATTGTCCTGCATGAAAATCATGTTTTTCTTGAAGGATGCAGACTTCTTCCTGTACCACTGCTTGAAGAAGGTGTCTTCCAGAAACTGGCAGTAGGACTAGGAGTTGAGCTTGACTCCATCCTCAACCCGAAAAGGCCCCACAAGCTCATCTTTGATGATACCAGCCCAAACCAGTACTCCACCTCCACCTTGCTGGCGTCTGAGTCGGACTGGAGCTCTCTGCCCTTTACCAATCCAGCCACGGGCCCATCCATCTGGCCCATCAAAACTCACTCTCATTTCATCAGTCCATAAAACCTTAGAAAAATCAGTCTTGAGATATTTCTTGGCCCAGTCTTGACGTTTCAGCTTGTGTGTCTTGTTCAGTGGTGGTCGTCTTTCAGCCTTTCTTACCTTGGCCATGTCTCTGAGTATTGCACACCTTGTGCTTTTGGGCACTCCAGTGATGTTGCAGCTCTGAAATATGGCCAAACTGGTGGCAAGTGGCATCTTGGCAGCTGCACGCTTGACTTTTCTCAGTTCATGGGCAGTTATTTTGCGCCTTGGTTTTTCCACACGCTTCTTGCGACCCTGTTGACTATTTTGAATGAAACGCTTGATTGTTCGATGATCACGCTTCAGAAGCTTTGCAATTTTAAGAGTGCTGCATCCCTCTGCAAGATATCTCACTATTTTTGACTTTTCTGAGCCTGTCAAGTTCTTCTTTTGACCCATTTTGCCAAAGGAAAGGAAGTTGCCTAATAATTATGCACACCTGATATAGGGTGTTGATGTCATTAGACCACACCCCTTCTCATTACAGAGATGCACATCACCTAATATGCTTAATTGGTAGTAGGCTTTAGAGCCTATACAGCTTAGAGTAAGACAACATGCATAAAGAGGATGATGTGGTCAAAATACTCATTTGCCTAATAATTCTGCACTCCCTGTAGATGCCTTATTCAGAATTCATATAACAAGGATGTCTAACATGTCCATGAGACCTTAGAAATGTTTTATGTTGCTCTGAAATTGCAGAAATGTCAATCACTGTGTAACATAAGCCAAATGTACAAAAGTCTTGAAAATGGACAATGGCATATCACAATGCAAAGTGTAAGGCTGCCAACCTCCTCACTATAGAATGCAATAATCTGACAACGCACTGAAACTGAAAGTTGTAGTGGAAAAGCTAAATGTTCAATAAAGACGGCCTCACATTGAACATGGTGTCTAAATTGAAGACAGCATATTATAGAGCAGGAGAAGCTGAGCAAATTGATACATAGTTTTATGGGAAAAGATTCAGTATAACCTGTTTATCATTGACTTAAATTCCTGCTCATTCTGGACTTTGAAGTCCAGGAGGCGGTCCTATCAGATATCGACTGCATTTGTATTCACTCAGCCCCCCCTGAGTCAATACTTTGTAGGACCACCCTTCTCTGCAATTGCAGCTTTTAGAGTATGTCTGTACCATCTTTGCACATTTAGAGGCTGACATTTTTGCTCATTCTTTGCGAAATAGCTCAAGGTCCGTCAGATTTGATGGAGACTGTCTGTGAACAGCAATTTTCAAATCTTGCCACAGATTCTCAATGGGATTTAGGTTTGGATTTTGACTGGGAGATTCTAACACATGGATATGCTTTGATCTAAACCATTCCATTGTAGCTTTGGCTGTTGGGATGTTTAGGATCGTTATCCTGCTGGAAGGTGAACCTCCGCCCCAGTCTCAAGTCTTTTGCAGCCTCTACCAGGTTTTCCTCCAGGATTGCCCTATATTTAGCTCCATCCATCTTCCCATCAACTCTGACCAGCTTCTCTGTCCCTGCTGAAGAAAAGCATTCCCACAGCATGATGCTGCCACCACCATGTTTCCTGGTGGGGATGGTAAGTTCAAGGTGATGCGCAGTGTTAGTTTTCCGCCACACATAGCTTTTGTGTTTAGGCCAAAAAGTTCAACTTTAATCTCATCTGCCCAGAGCACCTTCTTCCACATGTTTGCTGTGTCCCCTACATGGCTTGTGGCAAACTGCAAATGGGACTTCTTATGGCTTGCTTTCAAAAATGGCTTTCTTCTTGCCTGTCTTCCATAAAGGCCAAATTTGTGGAGTACACGACTAATAGTTGTCCTGTGGACAGATTCTCCCACCTGAGCAGTGCATCTCTGCAGCTCCTCCAGAGTGACCAGGGGCCTCTTCTCTAATTAGTGCTCTTCTTGCCTGGGCTGTCAGTTTAGCTAGACGGCCATGTATTGGTGGGTTTGCAGTTGCGCCATACTCCTTCCATTTTCGGATGATGGATTGAACAGTGCTCCATGAGATGTTCAGGGCTTGGGATATTTTTTATAACCTAACCCTGCTTTACACTTCTTTACAACTTGATCCCTGACCTGTCTGGTGTGATCCTTTTTTTTCATGATGCTGTTTAATCACTAACCAACCTCTGAGGCCTTCACAGAACAGCTGTAGTTATACTGAGATTAAATTACACACAAGAGGAGTCTAGCTACTAACTAGGTGACTTCTGAAAGCAATTGGTCAGACTGGATTTAATTTAGGGATATCAGAGTACAGGGGGCTGAATACAAATGCACACCACTCTTTTCAGATTTTTATTTACATTTTTTTTTGAAAACCATGTATCATTTACAGCTACTTCACATAAAATTCCAATAAAATGTAACCCCTTAAGGACGTACCGGTACGCCATGTTTGCCGAGTCCTTAAGGACCCAGGGCGCACCGGTACGTCCTAACTTTAAAATTAAAAATTTCACTGCGGCGCGGCGGGGGTTAATCGGAACAGGATGTCCGCTGAAATCATTCAGCGGGCATCCTTTCACAACCCCGGGGAGGGGGGGTCATGTGACCCCCCCCCCCCCCGCATCGGCGATCGCCGCAAATCGCAGGTCAATTCAGACAATAGCAAGCAATCAAAAAGGCGTTTGCCCACTGTACCAATCTAACCGTCACCTGATCCCGCAAAAAATGAGCCCCTACCTGAGACAATCGCCCAAAAAAAAAAAAAAAATATGGCTCAGAATATGGAGACATTAAAACATCATTTTTTTGGTTTTAAAAAAGCTGTTATTGTGTAAAACTTACATAAATAAAAAAAAGTATACATATTGGGTATCGCCACGTCCGTATCGCCTGGCTCTATAAACATATCACATGACTTAACCCCTCAGATGAACACCGTAAAAAATAAAAACTGCTAAATAAACCATTTTTTTGTCACCTAACATCACAAAAAGTACAATAGCAAGCAATCAAAAAGGCGTTTGCCCACCGTACCAATCTAACCATCACCTGATCCCGCAAAAAATGAGCCCCTACCTGAGACAATCGCCCCAAAAAAAAAAAAAAACTATGGCTCAGAATATGGAGACATTAAAACATCATTTTTTTTGTTTTAAAAAAGCTGTTATTGTATAAAACTTACATAAATAAAAAAAAGTATACATATTGGGTATCGCCACGTCCGTATCGCCTGGCTCTATAAACATATCACATGACCTAAGCCCTCAGATGAACACCGTAAAAAATAAAAACTGTGCTAAATAAACAATTTTTTTGTCACCTAACATCACAAAAAGTACAACAGCAAGCAATCAAAAAGGCGTTTGCCCACCGTACCAATCTAACCGTCACCTGATCCCGCAAAAAATGAGCCCCTACCTGAGACAATCGCCCAAAAAATAAAAAAAACTATGGCTCAGAATATGGAGACATTAAAACATAATTTTTTTGTTTTAAAAATGCTGTTATTGTGTAAAACTTACATAAATAAAAAAAAGTATACATATTGGGTATCGCCACGTCCGTATCGACCGGCTCTATGAAAATATCACATGACCTAAACCCTCAGGTGAACATCATCAAAAATTAAAAATAAAAACTGTGCTAAATAAACCATTTTTTGTCACCTTACATCACAAAAAGTGTAATAGCAAGCGATAAAAAAAGTCATATGCACCCCAAAATAGTGCCAATCAAACCATCATCTCATCCCGCAAAAAATCAGACCCTACCTAAGATAATCGCCCAAAAACTGAAAAAACTATGACTCTCAGAAGAAAGAGACACTAAAACATGATTATTTTTTTGTTTCAAAAATAATATTATTGTGTAAAACTTACATAAATAAAGAAAAATGTGTACATATAAGGTATCGCCGCGTCTGTATCGACCGGCTCTATAAAAATATCACATGACCTAACCCCTCAGATGAACACCGTAACATTTTTTAAATAAAAACTGTGCTAAATAATCCATTTTTGTCACCTTACATCACAAAAAGTGTAATATCAAGCGATCAAAAAGTCACACGCACCCCAAAATAGTGCCAATAAAACCGTCATCTCATCCCGCAAAAATCATACCCTACCCAAGGTAATCGCCCAAAAACTGAAAAAATGATGGCTCTCAGACTATGGAAACACTAAAACATGATTTTTTTTGGTACATATTTTTGTGCTCAAAAAGCCCCCTCGTCTTATACTCGAGTCTAGGTCTGTATTATGGCAACTTACATTGCCATAATACAGACCATGACATGTTGGGGGCCGGAGAAGCTGTTACTTACCTTTACAGCTGCTCCGGTCAGCTCCCAGCACGTCCGCGCGACACCTCTGTTAAGCTCCCAGTGTATATCTCGCGAGACACGCGGGCCGCGAGATTTACACTGGGAGCAGACCGCGAGATTTACACCGGCAGTAAGTACCGGCCCCTGCACAGCCTCCCCTCCCCCTGGACAGCTAAAAATAAAAAATAAACAACCTGATAAATATAAAAAAATTAAAATAAATAAATAAATGCCCAGTTGATGGGAGTCTCTCCCACTCATCCTCTGCAGCCTCTGTGGGTGGTCCAATGACTGTTGATATCACCGCTCTTCTTTTCTCCTGCACGCTGGCCGTAATGCAGCGCATGCAGTAACACTGCGTGTATAGTATGAGCCCCAACACCCCCAATAAATATTCAAAAACCTTTAACCTACTGATGCCTCAATTAATGTAATTTTATTGGTATCTATTTTTATTTTTGAAATTTACCAGTAGCTGCTGCATTTCCCACCCTAGTCTTATACTCGAGTCAAAAAATTTTCCCATTTTTTTGGGGTAAAATTAGGGGCCTCGGCTTATATTCGGGTCGGCTTATACTCGAGTATATATGGTAAATAAAAAAAAGTATACATATTAGGTATCACAGCGTCCGTAATAACTTTCTCTATAAAAATATATCACATGACCTAACACCTAAATTTAAACTGTGTAAAAAAAAAATATTTTTTGTCACCTTACATCACAAAAAGTGTAATAGCAAGCGATCAAAAAGTCACACGCACCCCAAAATAGTGCCAATAAAACAGTCACCTCACCCTGCAAATATCATACCCTAGCCAAGGTAATCGCCCAAAAACTGAAAAAATTATGGCTCTCAGACTATGGAAACACTAAAACATGATTTTTTTTGCTTCAAAAATGAAATCATTGTGCAAAACTTACATAAATAAATAAAAAGTATACATATTAGGTATTGCCGCATCCGTGACAACCTGGTCTATAAAAATATCACATGATCAAACCTGTCAGATGAATGTTGTAAATAACAAAAAAATAAAAACGGTTTCAAAACAGCTATTTCTTGTTACCTTGCCTCACAAAAAGTGTAATATAGAGCAACCAAAAATCATATGTACCCTAAACTAGTACCAACAATACTGCCACCCTATCCTGTAGTTTCTAAATTGGGGTCACTTTTTTGGAGTTTCTACTCTAGGGCCGCATCAGGGGGGCTTCAAATGGGACATGGTGTCAAAAAAAACAGTCCAGCAAAATCTGCTTTCCAAAAACCGTATGGCATTCCTTTCCTTCTGCGCCCTGCCGTGTGTCCGTACGCAGTTTACGACCACATATGGGGTGTTTCTGTAAACTACAGAATCAGGGCCATAAATATTGAGTTTGGTTTGGCTGTTAACCCTTGCTTTGTAACTGGAAAAAAAATATTAAAATGGAAAATCTGCCAAAAAAGTGAAATTGGATCTCTATTTTCCATTAATTCTTGTGGAACACCTAAAGGGTTAACAACATTTGTAAAATCAGTTTTGAATACCTTGAGGGGTGTAAGTTTCTTAGATGGGGTCACTTATATGGAGTTTCTACTCTAGGGGTGCATTAAGGGGGCTTCAAATGGGACATGGTGTAAAAAAAACATTCCAGCAAAACCTGCCTTCCAAAAACCGTATGGCATTCCTTTCCTTCTGCGCCCTGCTGTGTGCCCGTACAGCGGTTTACGACCTCATATGGGGTGTTTCTGTAAACTAAAGAATCAGGGCCATAAATATTGAGTTTGGTTTGGCTGTTAACCCTTGCTTTGTAACTGGAAAAAAAATATTTAAATGGAAAAATCTGCCAACAAAGTGAAATTTTGAAATTGTATCTCTATTTTCCATTAATTCTTGTGGAACACCTAAAGGGTTAACAAAGTTTGTGAAATCAGTTTTGACTACCTTGAGGGGTGTAGTTTATAGAATGGGGTGGAATGTTTCTATTATGTAAGCCTCGCAAAGTGACTTCAAACCTGAACTGGTCTCTAAAAATTGGGTTTCTGAAAATTAATGAAAAATTTCAAGATTTGCTTCTAAACTTCTAAGCCTTGTAACATCCCCAAAAAATAAAATATCATTCCCAAAATGATCCAAACATGAAGTAGACATATTGGGAATGTAAAGTAATAACTATTTTTGGAGATATTACTATGTATTATAGAAGTAGAGAAATTGAAACTTGTAAATTTGCAATTTTTTTGCAGATTTTTAGTAAATTTGCAATTTTTTTATAAATAAAAATGAATTATTTTTTTCTTCATTTTACCAGTGTCATGAAGTACAATATGTGACGAAAAAACAGTCTCAGAATGGCCTGAATAAATTAAAGCGTTTTAAAGTTATCAGCACTTAAAGTGACACTGGTCAGATTAGCAAAAAATGGCCAAGTCCTTAAGGGGTTAAAATTTAAGTTTGTGGGTGTAACATGAAAAATGTGGAAAAGTTCAAGGGGTATGAATACTTTTTCAAGGCACTGTAGTTGAAAATCAAATGTTGCACAACTGAGATGGACTGTGTGAAGTTGATGCCAGAGTTTAATTTATTTCTCTCACTTTAGGGTTCTGTGCCTTTCTTGGTAAGCACAACTTGTGGGACAACTGTTTTTGGAGCATTTGATCCACTTGAAGGAATAGCTGACGTGTGTGAGCGGCATAGTCTATGGCTTCATGTTGATGTAAGTTTGATGTTTAATACATCAATATTGGTAATTGTTTATAATATGTCTGTAAAGAATAAATCAAGGCAACTGGACTTACTGTAGATTTCTTGAAAACGTTTCACTTCCAACGAGCTTTCTCAATTCTGAGTGACTGTACAAGAATTCTCTGGGAATTCTCTGTTTATAATATGGCATCAGTTTTTATAAAATCAGTGCATGCGCACTATTATTGTCAAATCAGTGGATATCCAATACCTGGCCTTCTGCTTCTTTTGGTTTTCACAAAGTTTGTTGCTCCAGTGTTTTTAGATGTTTTTGTCTGATGTTTCTATGGTATTCTAAAGTACCATTATAAGCATTTCCTAAGGCCGGGTTAATCTGTGTTGTGAACTCCGGCACTGTAATCCAGACTGCTGGAGTTCAGAGCACAGATGTGAACTCAGCCTAAGTTTTTTTATTTAATTTTATTGACAAATACATCAAGGTTATGTAAAGACTAAAAATTTCCAGTGTTGACCTTTCTTTTTCAAAATGTCTGCAATTCACCCTGGCATGCTGGATATAAGCTTCTGGGCCGAATCCTGACTGATGGCAATCCACTCTTGCCTTATCAGTGCTTGGAGTTTATCACAACTTCTGTGTTTTTGTTTGTAAACCCACATTTTGAGGATTGACCACAGTTTCTGAACAGGATTGAAAACTGTGAGTTTCCTGGCTATGGACCACAATTGTATGCCACCAACAATTGTACCATAAATGTGTGCACTGCATTTCTGAATTCCCATGGAGGTTCTGCTAACATCTGGAGTTAGCGGGTTTTTTTCCCCATACAAAATGCAGTAAAACTGCATGTATACAAAAATTGCAAAAACTGCAAAAGTTGTCAAAATCACAATTAAATAAAACTATGTGGGAACCCAGCTTAAGCATGTAATTGATGATATACCGTGGTATGTATGCCCCAATTTCTTGATACCGAACATTTCTATAACTTATAAATAATAATATCAATTTTCATGTAAGACAGAAGACCACATATTTTGTAAAAATATCAGCCATAGCCTACTAAATTCATACAATGTTATACCTTAATGTAAACTGGTCATTCACTGATCAGTTTACTGCTCCCCCAAACAATGCTTAAATATTGGACACAAACCCTGCATAATAAGAGTAACAATCTATTACTTAGCATGCCCCAAACCACTCATATATATTGGTACCTTATACTCTTAGTTATTAAAATGGAATGTACAGATTATTATTCCAAAAACGAAAGGCTCATAGGTTCTAAAAAAATACAGAGCAACTGGCATTTTAATGGATTCTCAAAAGAAAAAGTATGATGTTCGTGTAGTAGATATATCACATCATCTTCTTAAAGGGTTTTCCCAGCTCCTGATATTAATGACCTATCTTTAGGATATGTCATTAATATGTGATCGGTGAGGGTCTGATACCCTACACCCCAAAAGATAGGTCATCAATATCAGGAGCTTCGAAAGCACCTTTTTGGGTGATTGTAGTAGAGGTGTCACACTGCCATTTAGATCAGTCGGCTCTTAGCTATATTAGGGCGGCGCTCACTCACTGACATCACGCGCCTGCTCCTCTCACTAGGCGGCACAGGCGCGTGATGTCAGTGAGTGAGCGCCGCCCGCCCACACTGCCTGCTGTTACCGGCGCTAAGACATAGTAAGGTATCCAGTAAACAGATCAGCAATGATTAAAGTTAAAGTTACTTATTAGTTTATAAATGTACTCCTGTGAGCATCGGGGAGGGGGATCTGTAGATGTCACTGTTTAGGGGAATCTGTGGATGGCACTGTTTAGGGGAAGGGGATCTCTAGATGGCACTGTTTAAGGGAGAGGGGTCTGTGGATGGCACTGTTTAGGGGGGATCTGTGGATGGCACATAAGAAGGGGTGGGGTTTAGAGAGAAAGGGGTTTGGCCTTGACAGGAAGGGGTGGGTCAATTTTATATTAGGGGGGTGCCCGAGTTTAGTCTCGCCTAGGGCAGCACAAAACCAAGATACACCACTGCATATGAGAGCAAAAACCAAGCCATGAAGAGGAAAGAACTGCCTGTAAAGTAATCAGGGGAGAAGGGCCTTGGTAAGAGAGGTGACCAAGAACCTAATGGTCACAGACTGAGCTCCAAAGATCCCATATGCAGATAGGAGAAACGTCAAGAGGGGTAGCCATCACTTCAGCACGCCATCAATCTGGGCATTATGGCAAAATCACTAGAAAGAAGCCTTTTCTTAGTAAAATACACACAAAAGCCCGTCTCGAGTTTGCAAAAAAAGCACCTAAAGGAATCTGAGACTGTGAGAAACAATATTCTGTGGTCTGATAAAACCAAGATTGAACTTTTGGGCCGCACTTCTAAGTGTCATGTCTGGAGGAAACCAGTCACTGCTTATCACCTGCCCAATACCATCCCTACAGTGAAGCATGGTGGTAGCATCATCATGCTACAGGGATGTTTTTTAGCAGCTGGGCCAGGGAGAGTTGAGGGAAAGCTGAATGGAGCAAATTACAGAAATGGAGCAAAGCATATGCTGTGAAGATACGAGATGTGCAGCACCTGAAACTACGGATACTGGAAGCCTGTGCTAGCATTTCTCCTGCGGTGTTGCTATCAGTGTGTTAAGAGTGGGAGAAGAGGGTTGCATTGACAATTCAACACAATGGGCAGCACATTGAACACATTTTATAAGTGGTCAGAAACTTGTAAATAACTCATGAAAGAATAAAGTTACGTTAAAACCAAGCACACCATTGTTTTTCTTGTGAAATTCCCAATAAGTTTGATGTGTCACATGACCCTCTTCCTATTGAAAAAACAAAAGTTGGATTCAAAATGTCCGACTTCAAAATGGCCGCCATGGTCACTACCCATCTTGAAAAGTTTCCCCCCTCACATATACTAATGTGCCACAAAAGGAAGTTAATGTCACCAACCATTCCCATTTTATTAAGGTGTATCCATATAAATGGCCCACCCTGTACTTTAATTACTGAAATCATACATTTCTATTAAAAAATAGCTCTAAAATTGCCCATTTTGTGCCTTATCAATGCTTCACGTTCCACACTGACTGCTGCTGCCCTCACTGAGATATATATACTGTATATATATATTTATGAGAGAGAGAGGCAGTAAGAGCAGCAGCAGTCAGTGTGGAGTGTTGAGCATTGGTATGGCACAAAATCGTCAATTTTAGAGCTATTTTTCTAATAGAAATGTATGTTACAAAAATGGTCGGTATCACTGCCCATGCACATTACAAAAAAAAAGAATGACAATTACACTTTAACTAAAATACGATTTGTTTTCTTATCAGGGAATAATAGTGCAGAGTTACCAAGCTCTAGCAACTAATGTCCTGTGTGAGAAGGAACACCTAGGACTATGATACAATTCTCCCTTCATGCCACCAAACATAATTTATGCCCACATTGTGCCCCCTCACAGAATTATGCCCAGCTGTGCTCCCAGTAATATGCCCAGTTATGTGCCCCCAGTAATATGTCCAGCTGTGCCCCCAGTAATATGCCCAGTTATGTGCCCCCAGTAATACAGTCCTGATCAAAAGTTTAAGACCACTTGAAAAATGGCAAAAAAATCATATTTAGCATGGCTGGATCTTAACAAGGTTCCAAGTAGAGCTTCAACATGCAACAAGAAGAAATGGGAGTGAGACAAAACATATTTTTAGCATTCAATTTAATGAAAACAACGAATAAACTGAAACAGGCTGTTTTTCAGCTGATCAAAAGTTTAGGACCACACCTCACAAAAAAAACTAAATCCCCCCCAAAACATAAATCCAACTTCCAAACATGAACTCAGTAATGAGTAGCTCCGCCGTTATTTTTGATCACTTCAAAGATTCGTTTCGGCGTGCTTGAGGAAAGCGTTTCCATGAGGTGAGTGGGAACATTTCTCCAAGTGGTGAAGACGGCCGCACGAAGACCATCTACTGTCTGGAACTGTTGTCCATTTTTGTAAACTTCCCTTGCCATCCATCCCCAAAGGTTCTCAATTGGATTTAGATCAGGGGAACACGCAGGATGGGCCAAACGAGTGATGTTATTATTCTGGAAGAAGTCCCTTGTCCTGCAGGCATTGTGTACTGTAGCATTGTCCTGTTGAAAAACCCAGTCGTTACCACACAGACGAGGGCCCTCAGTCATGAGGAATGCTCTCTGCAACATCTGGACATAGCCAACGGCCGTTTGACGCCCCTGCACTTCCTGAAGCTCCATTGTTCCACTGAAGGAAAAAGCACCCCACACCATTATGGCGCCCCCTCCACTGTGGCGCATAGAAAACATCTCAGGTGGGATCTGCTTGTCATGCCAGTAACTTTGGAAACCATCAAGACCATCAAGGTAAAAATAAATTCTCATCGGAGAATAAAACTTTCTTCCACCTTTGAATGTCCCATGTTTGGTGCTCTCTTGCAAAGTCCAAACGAGCAGTTCTGTGGCGTTCAAGGAGACGAGGTGTTTGAAGACTTTTTTTTTAAGCCCTTCAGTCTCAGATGCCGTCTGACGGTTATGGGGCTGCAGTCAGCACTAGTAAGGGCCTTAATTTGGGTCGAGGATTGTCCAGTGTCTTGACGGACAGCTAAATGGATCCTCCGGCTCAGTGCTGGTGAAATTTTCTGGGGTCTTCCACTTGACTTTTTTGTTCCATAACCCTCAAGATCATTTAAGAAATTCCAAATGACTGTCTTACTGCGTCCCACCTCAGCAGCGATGGCGCGCTGTGAGAGACCTTGCTTATGCAGTTCAACAACCCAACCACGTTCAAAAAGGGAGACTTTTTTTGCCTTTGCCTTCACAACGTGTGACTACCTGACAGAAAATGACAATGAATCCACATCTTTGCACAGATTTGGCCTTTTAAAGGCATGTGGTCCTAAAATTTTGATCAGCTGAAAACCAGCCTGTTTCAGTTTAATCGTTATTTTCAATTAATTGAATGCTCAAAAAATGTTTCGTCTCACTCTCATTTCTTCTTGTTGCATGTTGAAGCTCTACTTGGAACTTTGTTAAGATCCAACAATGTAAAATATGATTTTTTGCCATTTTTCAAGTGGTCTTAAACTTTTGATCAGGACTGTATGTCCAGCTGTCCCCCCCAGTAATATGCCCAACTGTGCCCCCAGTAGTATATCCAGTTATGTGCCCCTCACAGAAAGTTAAAAAAAATAAACACCGGCTGCTCTGGTCTGTGGAGAAGACGGGGCCAAGGTTGACTGGTGGCCGGCCCCACAGAGACCAGAGGTGTGGAGAGTCAGCAGGGGGGAGGAATGATGAAGCAGGGAGCCGATGCCGGCTCTCTGCTTCATCATTATACAGGCAACTGTCCATAGGAAGCAGAGACAGCTGCCAGAAAGCGGGACAGCCACTGAAATCCGGGACTCTTCCGCCGGATCTGGGATGGTTGGGAAGTATGCAGTATGTTGCTATGCAGTCGGGTTTGACAATTACTGGTAATAGCTCTTAATATTTGTATAAAACTTGCCCCAATAGCTGTGGAGGGTTCTCTATAACTAATTTATATTATTTTGTTTTCTGTAGGCTGCATGGGGAGGCAGTGCCTTGTTCTCCAGTAGGCACAGACATCTACTGAAGGGGATAGAGAGGTCAGTAAAATGCCTAGCTACAAAATCAATACAGATGACAGCAGAGGGCCTGGTGCAAGAGCAGCACATGGGCCTGCTGCAATCTGTATGAAACTGCTGGACAGTGGGAACCCTTACCTACTGGGCCCTTCTTCAGCTCCACAAATAGCACATACATACTTACCAATTTTTCAATTGGATAAAATCAGGGCATCTAGGCTCCTCCCCTGGGAACGCCTTACTCCGCCTAGGATCACCCACTTATGGGCATTACTCCACTATTATTGTATCACTGTGTACATTATCTCTGTACTGTGACATCATTTTGTGCATTATACATGTACCATGACATCAGTGTGTGCCATAGACTTGTGCATTAAGGAGACCAATCATAACCTTTTCTGAACATGTTGCTGAAAGTGGTCATGGCCAAGTTTTACTGTGTGGCCCCATGGTTACTAGTTCTGCCCTTGCAGATGTACAGCATCCATCTAAAACCATCCTAAATTGGGATTCACATTAAGTAAAAAATTGGCGAAAATAAACAATTACAGCGCAGGAGTTAAGATCTGTATTTCTTATTTTTCTACTGCCCCCCGTTCACCCACTATCAGTGTTTAAACATACATTGCCAGGACTGCGGTGCATGCGCACATGAGTCCTCACCATTATGTTGGCATGGCACAGCAGTCCGGACTGTTTTTTTCAGCACAGCTTTGAGTGCTGACAACGTGGGAACTGGGGGCAGAAGGAAAATACTAAATGGTGTTTTGGATTTTTCTTTCTTAGGCTACTTTCACACTTGCGGTAGCCTTTTCCGGCAGGCTGTTCCGGCAGGGTAACAGCCTGACGGATCTATGCTACCACAAGTCCACTGTGCTGGCAGAAGGAGGTCCGGCCACAGCACGGCAAACAAGCCAATAGACGGCAGACAAATATAGCAGCATGTCGTCGTTTTTGTCCGGCCGCCTCTCGGCATGTTTGCAGTGCTGCGGCTGGTCCTCCGGTCCGCCTCCATTATAGTGAATGGGGCCGGGGCGGACTTCCGGCGGCACGATGGACATGCGATAGCTACCGCAAGTGTGAAAGTAGCCTTAGGATTGGTTCGCACAACTGATTTTGCAAAGTCCAGGCAAAATCCATCACATGTTCTGAGGCAGAAACAACTCTTGGTTTTTCATTGAAGGAAGCTAAACCATGAGTGGATACCCACTGCATTTTCCATTGGTGTCTGCACGGACACCATGCCAAGAACAGGCATGACTGTTCTTGGCCAGGTACGGCATTAAACCATGGTCTCATGAAATGCAACCCAGCCTCCCATTGAAAAGAATGGAAGGTAGATTCAGGGCTGCTGCTGGCGTTTTTTTTTTTTTTAATGTGAAATCCACATCCACACCAAATTCCTCTGACAAGATTTGGTGTGTACGGGTCCTTAAAGTTATCAGAATATAGGAAAAACAAAAGTGGTTAATTATGTCACTCCTTAATCTACTTATTGACAAAGAGGTCTTCTAGTGCTCTCACTTTTGTTTCACCCATGGTCTAATTCCATTAAAATTTTGTATTTTACTTTTTTTCAGGGCAGATTCTGTGACATGGAATCCTCATAAATTATTAGGTGTTGGTTTACAATGTTCTGCTTTTCTCCTGCGGGATACAACTGTAAGTATACTTGGGGCCTGCATTAAAGGTGTTAATCCTATGAACAGCATTTATAACTTATACATGGGATAGGTGATACGTTTATGATAACTTCTGGGACTCCAGGGTGCTTAAGACAGGGTCCCCAGGTCCCACACTTTAAATGGTGTGTTGGTGCTCAAGTTGGTCCACCACTCCATTCTATATTGATATAGATTGCAAGCCCTTGGGCTTCTCGGGTATCATGTACTTTGTTGAAGTTCATCATCATGTACAGTGGGATGCGAAAGTTTGGGCAACCTTGTTAATCGTCATGATTTTCCTGTATAAATCGTTGGTTCTTACGATAAAAAAATGTCAGTTAAACATATCATATAGAAGACACACACAGTGATATTTGAGAAATGAAATGAAGTTTATTGGATTTACAGAAAGTGTGCTATAATTGTTTAAACAAAATTAGGCAGGTGCAAAAATTTGGGCACCACAAAAAATAAATTAAATCAATATTTAGTAGATCCTCCTTTTGCAGAAATGACAGCCTCTAAACGCTTCCTGTAGGTTCCAATGAGAGTCTGGATTCTGGTTGAAGGTATTTTGGACCATTCCTCTTTACAAAACATCTTTAGTTAATTCAGGTTTGATGGCTTCCGAGCATGGACAGCTCTCTTTAAGTCACACCACAGATTTTCAATTATATTCAGGTCTGGGGACTGAGGTGGCCATTCCAGAACTTGTACTTGTTCCTCTGCATAAATGCCTTAGTGGATTTTAAGCAGTGTTTAGGGTCGTTGTCTTGTTGAAAGATGCAGCCCCAGCGCAGCTTCACCTTTGTCACTGATTCCTGGACATTGGTCTCCAGAATCTGCTGATACTGAGTGGAATCCATGCGTCCCTCAACTTTGACAAGATTCCCAGTCCCTGCACTGGCCACACAGCCCCACAGCATAATGGAACCACCACCATATTTTACTGTAGGTAGCAGGTTTTTTTCTTGGAATGGTGTGTTATTTTTCCTCCATGAATACCGCCCCTTGTTTTGGCCAAATAACTCAATTTTAGTTTCATCAGTCCACAGCACCTTATTCCAAAATGAAGCTGGCTTTTCCAAATCTGCTTTAGTCCACCTCAAGCGGCACTTTTTGTGCTGTGGGCGGAGAAAAGGCTTCCTCTGCATCACTCTCGCATACAGCATCTCCTTGTGTAAAGTGCGCCAAATGGTTGAACAATGCACAGTGACTCCATCTGCAGCAAGACGATGTTGTAGGTCTTTGGTGCTGGTCTGTGGGTTTACTCTGACTGTTCTCACCATTCGTCGCTTCTGTCTATCCGAGATTTTTCTTGGTCTGCCACTTCGAGCCTAGCCTTAACTGAGCCTGTGGTCTTCCATTTCCTCAATATGTTCCTAACTGTGGAAACAGACAGCGGAAATCTCTGAGACCGCTTTCTGTACCCTTCCCCTAAACCATGATGGTGAACAATCTTTGTCTTCAGGTCATTTGAGAGTTGTTTTGAGACCCCCATGTTGCTACTCTTCAGAGAAAATTAAAAGAGGAGGAAAACTTACAATTGACCCCCTTAAATACTCTTTCTCATAATTGGATTCACCTGTGTATGTAGGTCAGGGGTCACTGAGCTTACCAAGCCAACAGTGCCCAAATTTATGCATCTGCCTAATTTTGTTTAAACAATTATAGCACACTTTCTGTAAATCCAATAAACTTCATTTCACTTCTCAAATATCACTGTGTGTGTCTCCTATATGATATATTTAACTGACATTTTTTATCGTAACAACCAACGATTTATACAGGAAAATCATGACGATTAACAAGGTTGCCCAAACTTTCGCATCCCACTGTAACATATAGTGCTACGTAAAACGATGGCACCTTATAACTAGTGGATAATAACACAATCAACTAAATTCTGACTCCATTCGACACCTGGGAAATCAGATGTGACTACTATAAACCCGAATATCCTGATCATAACCATATACTCGCAGGGTCCATTAAGCTGAGATATGAGTTGTTTGGTGGGGTGCTCACACTGCTGAGCTGCTGTTTCTATCAAACACCTACTTACCTAAACATTCTACCTTTGGAGAATCTTTAACTAATTTAAAGCAATACTGATATAATCAATTCCCTAAAATATAACTATTGCCCGGATCGATCCCATTACAAGTAGTAAATAGCACCAAAAAATTGTACGTACCCTCCTGTGTCACCAGTGCCATCCGGCCAGTTCTACCTGCAGAACGCAGATAATATTTTCCTTCCCGTTCCCAAGTCTTAGAACAGGGATGCACAACCTTCAGCCCAGGGCCACATGTGGCCTCTATTCTGTATGGCCCCCAAACATCTGGACAGATGAAATGAAATAATAAGCCAACATCAGTCATAAATGGAAGGCACAGCAATTTGAACCAGGCCTACTGTATCTTCTGTATGATCACGGAGTAAAATTGCATATTGGGCAGTTACAGTATTCCTTTTCCATATACATGAAAATGTACAAAGTACAGTACAGAGAGAAATGTCATAATTTGGTCCTCATTACAGAATGCACCCACTAACTGTGTCCCTCTCATTACAGCAATTATTAGAGCGCTGTCATGCAGCTAATGCCACCTACCTGTTCCAAACAGACAAATTTTACAACCTGCAATATGACACGGGTGATAAATCAATCCAATGTGGTCGCCGAGTGGATTGTCTGAAACTCTGGCTAATGTGGAAAGCGCTTGGGTCCAAGGGGCTGGAGAGAAGAGTGGACAGAGTTCTGGATCATACAAGGTGCTGGGTCTATGATATCTCCTGCGGCGCTAGAAGATGCGCCTAATTTATGACAGGGCCTCAACATAAATTAGACACATCCTCCAGTAGTCCATGTGCCAGAATAAAATCTACGGCAGCTCAGAGCTGCCATAATCTTCTATCTTATTTGCGCAAATGAAGATAAATGTGTTGCACCCGCTGGTCCCAACTCCTCTCTGCCCTTGCCATGCACCCTTATTGGGAAAGAGGGAGGGCAGCATCAAAACACCACAAAATTTTGCTATTTTTCCCAACTAGATTATGGGTGAATTACTTTGCATAAGGGCAATTGGTATTCTTAAGCATGCTCAAAAATCATTGTTTGCCGGCAGCAGATAGTGCTGTCTAATTACGATTTGCCGCCGGCAAACGACTACACAGCATGGGGACAAGTGATGGCATAGTGGTTGTTCCTCTCCATGTGGAGGAGAACGCTGCATATAATAGCAGCTGACACCAGATGTGTCTGGCAGAGGCTTTCTCTCTTCTCCCTATTTAAGGGCTTATTCGCACGACGTTATGAATGAGTCTGCATCCATTCGGCAACTTTGCGGAACGGGTCTGGACCCATTCATTTCAAAGGGGCAGCAAAAGATGCTGTCCGCATCCGTAGTTCCATTCCGCGGCCCCACCGAAAATATAGAGCATGTCATCTTCTTGTCTACAATTGCGGACAAGAATAGGCATTTTCTATGACAGTGGCGGCCATGTGCGGAATGCACATGGGCCGGTATATGTGTTTTGCAGATCCGCAATTTGCGGACCGCAAAACACTACGGTCATGTGAATGCGCCCTAATACACATACATGTTTGGCCTAACCGAATCTGTATGGGGGAGCTGTGAGGGAGTCTGGACAGGTAGCTATTGGGCCAGCCTAAGGATCGTTCGGCTGCCAGCTATTGAATGTGTATGGAGACCCTAATAGCCAGTACATTCAGTATATTATTGATGGTATTTGATGACGCCTGATGTCCCACCATATACACTGCCTGTCCCAAAAAAAAGTCGCCACCTGGATTTAACTAAACAAATAGTTATGAGCCTCCCATTGGATAATTACTGCGTGGCCGATTATCTTTTAGCTGGCAATAAGTTATTTAACCCCAACTGGTGCAATGAGTTGCTTCTCATTTCTTAAACAACCATGTCGAAAGACACATCTCGGGGTCGTGGAAAAGATGTTAGTCTGTTTGAGAAGGGTCAAATCATTGGCATGCATCAAGCAGAGAAAACATCTAAGGAGATTGCAGAAACAACTAAAATTGGATTAAGAACTGCCCAATGCATTATTAAAAACTGAAAGGATAGTGGAAACCCATCGTATTCGAGGAAGAAACGTGGTGGGAAAAAATCCTGAAAGATCGTGATCAGCGATCACTTAGGGTCCATTCACACGTCCGTTGTTTCTTTCCTGATCTGTTCCGTTTTTTCAGGAACAGATCTGGACCAGATCTGGACCCATTAATTTTCAATGGGTCCTGAAAAAAATCTGACATTGTGCTGTCCGTTTTATTTCAGGACCCATTGAAAATAAATGGGTCCAGATCTGGTCCAGATCTGTTCCTGAAAAAACGGAACAGATCAGGAAAGAAAAAACGGACGTGTGAATGGACCCTTAAACGTTTGGTGAAATCAAATCGAAGACAACAACAGGGCTATGTTTAATGGTGAAAGTAAGAGCATTTCCACACACACAATGCGAAGGGAACTCAAAGGATTGGGACTGAACAGCTGTGTAGCCGTAAGAAAACCACTAATCAGTGAGGCAAACCAGAAAAAAAGGCTTCAATTTGCTAGGAAGCATAAAGATTGGGCTCTGGAGCAATGGAAGAAAGTCATGTGGTCTGATGAGTCCAGATTTACCCTGTTCCAGAGTGATGGGCGCATGAGGGTAAGAAGAGAGACAGATGAAGCGATGCACCCATCATGCCTAGTGCCTACTGTACAAGCCTGTGGGGCAGTGCTATGATCTAGGGTTGCTGCAGTTGGTCAGGTCTAGGTTCAGCAACAGTATGTGCTCCAAGAATGAGGTCAGCTGACTACCTGAACATACTGAATGACCAGGTTATTCCATCAATGGCTTTTTGTTCCCTGATGGCACGGACATATTCCAAGATGACAATGCCAGGATTCATCGGGCTCAAATTGTGAAAGAGTGGTTCAGGGAGCAGGAGGCATCATTTTCACACATGAATTGGTCACCACAGTGTCCAGACCTTAACCCCAATAAGAATCTTTGGGATGTGCTGGAGAAGGCTTTGCGCAGCAGTCAGACTCTAGCATCATCCATGCAAGATCTTGGTGAAAAATTAATGCAACACTGGATGGAAATAAATCTTGTGACATTGCAGAAGCTTATCGAAACAATGCCACAGTGAATGCGTGCCATAATCAAAGCTAAAGGCTTTTTTTGGTGGCAATTTTTTTTGGGGGACAGGCAGTGTATATGTCTTGTCTAACTGCTTAGTTGGGTCTGGTATTTGTTGTAATAATATGATTATTCTTTCTCGATATGCATAATTTTTACAGACAACATAGAAAAACCCTTGTGTTAAGTGGATTCCAGTGAGCTTTTCCGATGGTAAATGCTATCACTGGTTTCAGTTGGCTTCTGGGAAGAATGCCCTAGCCCACTTTGCCATTCTACAGTAATAACAACAGAGAACTAAAAGATCATAATTGTCAATGAGATCCATTATATACAGGTTTCCATTATTTGTCACTTATAAACTATGATTAATATTACATTCTGATTTTCAGATATCTGGTTGAGGAGATGAAGAGAAGAGAAGGTTTCCGCTTGATTATGGAGGTATGATAAGTGAAGGTTACATCTTCAGTAGGGATGAGCGGACCCGTGGATGTTCGGGTTCGCTGGGTTTGGCCGAACTTCAGGTCAAAGTTCAGGTTCAGGACCCGAACTCGAACCCAAACTCTATTGAAGTCAATGGGGACTCGAACTTTGGTGCACTAAAATGGCTGTAAAATAGTTATAGTAAGGGCTAGAGGGCAACAAAAGGAAGCAAAATGGGGTTAAGAGAAGGACAATTGCCCTGCAAACAAATATGGATAGGGAAATAACTTAAAATAACATAAAAAATAATTATCTTGAACTAGGAGGCAGAGGTCAAAGTGGAGTAGGAGGTTGTGGTGGTGTAAATTTGGGAGGCCCCCAAAACATTGGGAAATGAAAAAGAGAATGAAAATAGAAAGTGCGCTGGAGTATAACAATGGCTGGGTGTGGCCGTTATACTTGTCTATTCTGCACAAGGTACAGACAAGTCTTGTGGGATCCATGCCTGGTTCATTTTATGAACGTGAGCTTGTCCACGTTGGCTGTGGACAGGCGGCTGCGCTTGTCTGTGATCACCCCCCGTTCTGCACTAAGCACACGTTTAGACAATACACTGGCTGCAGGCCAGAACCTCCAAGGCGTAAAGGGCAAGCTCGGGCCATGTGCCCAATTTGGAGACCCAGAAGTTGAATGGGGCAGACCCATCAGTCAGTACGTGTAGGCATGTGCACACGTACTGTTCCACCATGTTGCTGAAATGCTGCCTCCTGCTAAGGCGAATTTCACACTTGCGTTTTGGGTGGATCCCATGACAGATCTCACAAACAGAAAGCCAAAATGCGAGTGTGAAAGTAGCCTAAGACGTTCCGTATCAGCTGGTGGTGCTGGTTGTTGTGGCGTGCTGACAAAGCTTTTCCACATTTCGGCCATGCTAACCCTCCCTTCTGAGGTGCTGGCGGTGCCCCAGCTGCGTTGGCGACTTCTTCCTCCTCGTCTGCCTTCGCCTTGTGCTTCCACTGAACCTCCGCTGTCAGGTGGGAATGCTGTCAGCAGCACTCGCGCATCTTCCGATCACGCTCCAGTGACGGAATTAAGGACGGCACGTTGTCCTTGTAGCGGGGATCCAGCAGGGTGGCCATCCATTAATCAGCACTGGTTAGAATGTAGGCAACTCGGCGGTCGTTGCGCAGGCACTGCAGCATGTAGTCGCTCATGTGTGCCAGGCTGCCCAGAGGAACGACAAGCTGTCCTCTGTGGGAGGTGTATCATCTGTGTCCTCTGTATCCCCCCAAAGAAAAGCAAAAAAGTAAGATAGCACCACTTACTGGCATATGATAGTCTATACTAGGCGGCGGTGCTCGCGGTGTCAGGCCCTGGCCTCAGGGGCCCCACAGCAACAAAAAATGTACAGGAAGGAACCGCAGCACTCCAATCTTCAATCCAATCGTGTGCTTATTGATACCGAACAAAAGAAACATTTCGACTTTACAAGTCTTTTTCAAGCTTGTCACTGCATTGTTTGGTCCCTGTTGATATGGAAATGTGAATGCACAGCCAATCAGCGACTATAATGATTCAACATACATACTTTCAGTATTTGGCAAATATTCCTAATAACTATTCCAGATATATGTTCAATGATATCATGAGTGTCGTAAGGAACATCCCGTGTGGGATCCACTGAGAGCATGTGCATCACATCTGCTGTTGGCTTCTGTATATAACTATTTTATTACACTTGAATCTTTATTTTTCTACAGCCAGAGTTTGTGAACTTATGTTTTTGGTATGTTCCATCAAGTCTTAGAAACAAAGAGAATTCCCCAGATTTCTGGACCAGACTTGGAAAGGTATTTTAACACCTGCTATGCACTTAATCTGTAATCTACTTTATTTGATTAATTTTTACTGGATTATGACTGATCATGTAGTTATTTCTCCTTCCATCTGTTCCCGACTACTTACTAACTTTCTGAAAGTAGGTCACCTAGACACATAGTGTAGGTTGGCACAGGAGCTGTAGGCACAAATTGTGGGATATTTTTTTTATCTAGACCATTTGCAAAATTAAGTTGCTGTTGAGATGAGTTTCATTTTAAGTATTTAGGGGGAGAGTTATCAAATCTGGTGTAGGTGAAAACTGGTTTAATTGCCCACAGAAACCAATCAGACGTTTTATTTTCCAAAGGAGCTATGAAAAATGTAAGGTGGAATCTGATTGGTTACTCTGAGCAACTAAACCAGTTTTCCTTTAGAAAAGTTTTTATAATTCTCCTCTTGGTTTCTGAAAATAAGTAGCTTGCAGCTATCTCAGCGACCAGCACCCAGGTCATCAGTTCAAATCAAGCAAAGGCAACATCTACATTGAGTTTGTATATACTCCCTGTGTTTGTGTGGGTTTTCTCCATTCACTATGGTAACCCTTTACACTTCAAAAACTGTTTAATTGGCTTCTTAAATTGCGCCTAATGTCTGTCTTGCCCTGCATTACACAGACAAACTAATGATTTAAAGGGTCACTAACTTTTCACATAACTTATGTCATAGAGACATATAAAAAATTTAGGTCAGTGGGGGTCCGAGTGCTGAGACCCCCACCGATGCTTAGAACGAGGAGAGAGAAGTCTGTGCATAGCACTCTCTCATCTCTCTGCACAAGATGGGCTCCTGGAAGTCCATGGCCTCATCTTGATCTCGTCCTCAACAGCGAGGAGAGAAGGCGTGATATGTGTGCGCTTTTCTGCCCCTGTTCTAGCGATCGTGGGGGTCTCAGACCCTAACCAATCTAAATGTTTGATGTATCTCTATGACATATCAAAACTTTAGTGAAAAGTTAGTGACCCTTTAAACAGACACTGTGTGATGCTTCATTTCTCCTGTGGTGGCGTGTCCCAGATCTTTTTTTGTCAAGGGGCCTATGTAATAAGTAGGGATCGTCCAAAGTGGAGAACCCCTTTAAAGAACAAGGCCTGTGAATGGAGACAATCTTTATACAGCACTGCAGAATATGTAATCTCTATGGGAAATATGTAACTGATAATGAAGTATAATAAATGTTACTGCAGGTGGCTCCGGTAATAAAAGAAAGGATGATGAAGAAAGGCTCAATGATGGTAGGATACCAGCCTCATGGGAACATAGTTAACTTCTTCAGGCAGATTGTTGTGAATCCAGAAGTGACCAAAGAAGATCTAGACTTCTTCTTAGATGAAATTGAAAGGCTGGCAGAAGACCTATGAATTGTCTCCTCACAGCATCCTGCAGGACATGATAATTGTGGAATACCCTCAAGTCCTGATGTCCAAGACCTGCACATGTATAGATGGCCAGCACGCTGTTTGGTCACATGCTCCTCTATCTGCACCCATCTGGTAAACTTAAAAGTGTTACTCCTGGACAACCCTTTTAACAACTGCATATTAGAAAAGCTTTCAACTAGACCGCGTGTCAAAAACAAGTCCTGTGGGTCAAATCCAGCCCGCAGCTTTTTTCTATATGGCGCACTGGTGAAGCCCGTAATATGTGTGAGTAGTTAGTGCCGCTCACCACAATGGCAGTGCCCATACTCGTCTCCCACAGCCACAGTAAAACAGCGCTTCAGAATGTCCTGACGCTTGTGTGAGGACGTTCTGTGCGGGGCTAAAAACAGGCTGCTACCTCCTCTTTTTTAGGCCGGAAGAGGACTCAGCCACATGTTCATAACAGGGAGGTGGAAGCACCATCTTAGAGCATGACTAAAGTTAGTATGCTGCTTCTTCTTGTATATACTGATATGGACCATGCTGGTATGACCTGGGCATCTCCTGTATATCATTATATATGTAGAGCTGGGATAAGTTATACTTCTTCTTGTAGTGATATGGACCATACTGGTATAACCTGGGTATCTCCTGTATTATAAAAGAGGTGGGCACTCCATATCATATATACAGGAACATGTATAACTTATACCAGCTGTACATACACTACTCACAAAAAGATAGGGATATTTGGCCTTCAGGTGAAATTTATGGAAAACTTAAAATGTTGACGCTACAGTTATATTATATAATGAAAGTATGGCATTTAAGTAGAAGCATGCAATTGTGATTTCCTCATTGCAAACAATTTATTAAAACAAAAGCTAACTTGTGGTATTCCCCACAAAAAATGTCAATGTCTACAAAAACTTGTCATGTGGTCTTGAGGATCAATTACAGCTTCACAACAACGTTTCATGCTGTTCACAAGTCGCCTTATTGTCTGCTGAGGCATGGCATCCCACTCTTCTTGAAGGGCGGCCCTCAGGTCATTGAGATTCTGGGGTACAGAGTTACGAGCCTTTACATGGCGACTCAGCTTTTCCTATAGGTTTAAATGGGATTCAGGTCTGGAGAAAGTGCAGGCCACTAAATTTGAGGTACCCCAGTCTCCAGTAGCCCTTCCCTAATGATGCGACCTCGATGAGCTGGTGCATTGCTGTCCATGAAGATGAAAATAGACCTGTGTTGTTTATGCAGAGGCACAATGACTGGATTAATTATGTTATTGAATTAGTATGGGCTTGTCACTGTACCATTTACAAAGTGTAGGGCAGTTCTGTATTCACTAGACACACCTGTCCACACTGTAACACCACTACCACCACCAAAGGCTCGTCTGGTGACAACAATTAACTCTCTCTATGATGTCTCCAACATCGTTGGCAGCCATCATTTCTGCTCAGCGTGAATCGACTTTTATCATTGAACACCACTGAGGCCCTTTGGTCCCTCGTCCAGCGTAGATGCTACCTTGTCCATGCAAGACGATGACGCTTGTGCCTGGTGATGTGGTCAGGTACCCGTGCACCTGACGTGACACTTGGGTGCCTCTCACCTCCCTTAGATGTGCCTGGAGTTGTGTGGCATTCATCATCGTAGGGCATTGTTCACAATAAAGCGGTCATCAGTGTGGGATGTGGCCAAAGGACATCCACTTCTATGCCTTTCTGTGATTTTTCCAGTCTCTCTGTATCTCTGTTGCAACCTGCTGATGACACTCTAAGCTTAGTGGCCACTTCCATGTGAGAACATCCTGCTTGAAGCCTTGCAGTGGTGAGATACTGTTGATCAATTGTTAGGTGTCGTCTTGGTCTCATGATGTCAAAATGTGAATAGCATGATGAAGAGGACTGTTTAAGTACCAGTTCTAAATGAACCAGGAAGTTTATTGGGTGACTCATGGATCAAACACCTGTTGTGAATTTTGCCATTAAGCAACTTGTTAGAGAACAGCAAGTTATGCAAAAAGTACTGAAACGTTGAACAGTTGGACATGTGCATTCAAAAGTTTAGAGAAGGGCACATTAAAGGGAACCTGTCATCAACTTTATTCTGCCCATATTAGCAGCAGAATAAAGTAGAGACAGGTGACTTGATTTCAGCGGTCTGTCATTTAAAAGTTAAAAGCAGGTGGTTACCGAGAACCAACATCACAATCATTGCAGACTGGGCCTTGAAAAGAGTCACGGCCACCTGAGAAGAGTCCTGGTTATTCATGAATTCCTGCTCTCCCTGCCCACCTGCTGATGACTGACAGTCTTCTACCTCACCTCACCTGTGGTTGCCGCTGGCAACATTGTGTATGTGGCAGCAGAGCAACCTGTGCGGTGCTAGGCAGCTTGCTGCAATAGGCATGCGGTTGCACCTGGCAACCTCTCTTGATAGGTGTGCCTTTTATCGGTGTGCACGGGGTGTTACATGTGTTGTGTGCACTTCCCCTTTAAGGTGATGTCTTCCCTTCCCTGGTGTTGGAAGGGTTAACTTCCTTCCTAGTGTGTGTGTGCACTGGGTGTGTCTCACTGTGGGTGTGGCTACTTGGCGCTATAAAGCCTCAGTGAATAGCAGTAGTCAGTGGGGGTTCTTCAGCCATGCTTGCTGGAGACATCCTCCTGGTTATTTACCATCTGCCAGTGAGGGCCGCCCTGGTGGTCATACTGTCACGGCTGGGGATGAGGAAAACCCTCAGCCATGCGGTATCAGAAGGTGGACAGTCAGAGCATGGCCAGGACAGGGATCAGGTCACCTCCTATACAATCCCTAATACTGACCCTGTCTCCTAGCCTGTATGAGCCAACCCTGAAGGTAGGAGGGCTCATACTCCGGAACCTGATATTCCTGCTAGCCCTCAGGGTGGCCCTGGACTAGGAGCAGGGTAAGACGACCTGTTCCTCCTAGACACGGAGGAACAGGAGTCTCACTGGCCAAGGTACATAGAAAGGGGAACATAAACAGACATATGGCAATGACAGGTAAGTGCGACTAGTACCACACCTACCTGCCACAGAACACAAGCTGGAACCCAAGTACAAGTGCTGCTGTCCACAACAACTGTTAGGGACACCAAACGCTATCTAATAGGGCTACAAAAGTCCTTTTAAGGACTGGTATAGGTGTGCTATCGATAGGTGTGACTTACTGAGGGGTGTAATATACTTATAATATACTTTCTAACATAGAAAGTATATTATAGCGTATTTATATTGTGCAGCAGTTGTGTGTGGGTCTGCTGCGATACTGCAGCTACACAGAGTGCCAAACGCTATTGGAACAAATAATTTCTACTGGTGTGATTTACCCGTTGCCCCCCCCAAAAAAACAACTGATTGAGACAGAGGTGTTATATACCAATAATATACTTTCTATTTAGTGCATTTAGGTAGTGCAGCATTTGTTTGCGGTTTTGCTGCGTTACCGTAGCTACAGATAGTGACAAATGCCATTGGAACCAATAATTTCTACTGGTGTGAAATACCAGTTGCCCCCCCAAAAAAACTGATTGAAGCAGGGGTGTTATATACCAATAATATACTTTCTATATAGTGTATTTGGGTAGTGAAGCATTTGTGTTATCGAATTTCAACTATTATCATTAGGAGTTTTTCGCGATCCTGAACCATCCCGGACGATATTCGTCCATCATTATTATTTGTGTTAGCATCAGCCTTATGGTTACTTTCAACAGGCAATAAATATAGCTATGTCTAACTGGCATAGTTACATTTAGTAAAGAAGGAAAAAAATAGGCTGAAAAACCACTATGTGAGGCGCCAGTCGAGGTAGGGAAAGAAGACAATAGCAATATCTGTAAGGTATAAATATTCAACCCGTGCGGATCAATACTGATAGTCGCACTAGAAGTATAGAAGTATAAAAGATTAGGACCAATTCTTTGTTGCTGAATCACGGTAATAACAGTAAAAGGGATAGATAACGGGATAAAACCCTGAACATTCAGATCCTGAGTGGATGTCTTGCACAGAAATCAAATAGTAGTAAAAGTACACGCTGGTACTACCAGGTTTCGGACCCGTACAGGGCCTATGCATATAAATGGATAAAAAAAGCATATAATTGATAAAAGCAAATGAATAATAATGGTCTCCACTCACTTCACAGGGAGGAAATTTTGAGGGATAAAGCTCAAGACACCCAAAACAGTTTCCTCCCAATCCTGGATCACTTCAAAGGTCTTAGGAAGAGGCGGCAGTTCCAAACTCGGTACTTCTTGCAAATTCCTTGTGGTTCTGGTGTTCGTTCACACCATGCAGCAAAGAACCAGTGTGTACTTTTACTACTATTTGATTTCTGTGCAAGACATCCACTCAGGATCTGAATGTTCAGGGTTTTATCCCGTTATCTATCCCTTTTACTGTTATTACCGTGATTCAGCAACAAAGAATTGGTCCTAATCTTTTATACTTCTATACTTCTAGTGCGACTATCAGTATTGATCTGCACGGGTTGAATATTTATACCTTACAGATATTGCTATTGTCTTCTTTCCCTACCTCGACTGGCGCCTCACATTGTGGTTTTTCAGCCTATTTTTGTCCTTCTTTACTCCATGTATGTGTTGAACTAGTTCACACTACCGACCACATCTGGCTGCCTATCAAGCACTTGACCCTACTCTTTGTCCTACTTACTCCTATTCTTACCTCCTCTGGCGCCCTGCAACTAATTATACAGACTTCTTGGATTTGGTTCCAAGTAAGTCTCGTGATTAACCCTCTACATTTTTTCTCTTATACCTGTCTCATAGTTACATTTATACTGTCGCAGAATTACTAACGGTCCTTTCAAGACAACCATAAAGCTGATTGACACCCCTGAACTAGACCATCATAGAACATAGAAGAGCACTTTATATTGAATTTATGGGACCAAATTTTGACAGAGTTGTAAAAAGGTGACAAAATATCTAATTGGGTGTCAAACAGTCCAGGCAGAAATGTGACATTTTGACCCATGCTGGGGTCTTTGTCAGCGATGCTGTACTAATCCACCAGTAATTATGAGAGATGATGGGAAGGACTGTAGCCCTTTACATGTGACATGATAGACATTAGGAGCCCTCTTGCCTGTGGAGCCCTTGTGCAGGTGGTATATATGGTGTGTCTGCACAGGTTATCACAGCACACTTTGGAGCTACAGTCATCGTTTAATCCAGAGCGAGGAGCTAGTACATAGTGCCCCTGCACAGCAGTATGGAGCTCTGTTTCCGGGGGCACAGTGGTCACCGTTTGTGATGGGCAGTGGGCATCGTGATTGACAGCTGTCACCCTGCTGCATTGGGTGGGATGAGAAGAAATTCAAGATGCTGGCCATTTAACACCTGTAATGTCACAACTGAAAGCGATTGCCGGGTGTGATGGTTTTAAAGGACAGCCCTGGGCCTAATAAGAAATTGAGACTGGATAGTAAGACTGGCCTTTGGGATAAAAAAAAAAGTATTAAATGGTTTGTCCAACCTAGACATTTATGGCATACCTACAGGATGTCCAGTAAATATCTGATTGGTGCAGGACCAGCTATCTTGAGAAGGATGCTCCGACTGGCACCACCATGAATGGAGAGGAGGCTGCAATGCAAAGGCTGAAAGCAGCATGGGACCCGCTGCAATCCCAGCAGCAATGAAAATCAGCTAATTTCGGGTGCTTTTTGTGGTAAAGTTTTTCTTCCCGATCCGCCACGTCTGAACCCACAGACCCTAAGGCCTCATGCACCCCACTGTATTTTAGGTCCACATCCAATTCACATTTTTGACAGATCGAATGTGGACCCATTCATTTCAATGGGCTGCAAAAAATGGCAACAGCCCACGGATGTCAACCGCGTGCTGTCTGCATCCTTGCCGCAAATTATAAAACGTGTCCTATTCTTGTCTGTTTTACAGACAAGAATAAGGCTACTTTCACACTTGCGTTTTGGGCAGATCCGTCATGGATCTGCAAAAACGGATCCGTTACAATAATACAACCACATGCATCTGTCATGAAAGGATCCGTTTATTATCTGTAACATAGACGGATCCGTTATGAACTCCATTGAAAGTCAATGGGAGACGGATCCGTTTTCTATTGTGCCAGCTTGTGTCATACGAAACGGATCCGTCCCGATTGACTTACATTGTGTATCAGGACGGATCCATCTCGCTCCGCATCCCAGAACGGAGCAAAACGCAGCAGGCAGCATTTTGGTGTCCGCCTCCAGAGCGGAATGGAGACTGATCGGAGGCAAACTGATGCATTCTGAGCGGGTCCTTTTCTATTCAGAATGCATTAGGGCAAAACTGATCCGTTTTGGATCACTTGTGAGATCCCTGAACGGATGTCACAAACGGAAAGCCAAAACGCCAGTGTGAAAGTAGCCTAAGCATTTCTATAATGGGGCCCACAAAAAGTGTGGAATGCACATGGACCCCATCTATATTTTCAAGGATCCGCCATTTGTGGACTGCAAAAGAGACGCAGTCGTGTGCAGGAGGCCTTACAGTAGCAGCAAAGTGGATGAGATTTAGGGCTCATGCACACATCTGTGTTTTTTGTCTGCATCCAATACGCATTTTTGTGGGTCTGCAAAATACAGAATGCACAGGGCCATTATCAATATTTTGCAATTTGTGGACCACAAAAACGGCAACAGCCGTGTGCATGAGCCCTTAAAAAAATAACTGGACAGGGGGCATGGACTTTAAACCTGCAGCATGTCAGTTTCTGTTTGCCGATACCTTTCTTTATTTCTATACAATTTTGTGTTTGGCTGAAAAATCTGCCACAAAAACTGAATGAGCGATTTCAGCGTAAGCACCGATTCACTCACACACGTCCTGGATGTATTATACACCTGTATTAGGGCTCATGCACATGACTGTATGTATTTTGCAGTCCGCAAAACTCGGATCTGAAAACAATACGGATGACGTTCGTGTGACATCCGTATTGCATCCGTTTTTTTGCGAATCCATTGTAACAATGTTTATCCTTGTCCGCAAAACAGACAAGAATAGGACATGTTCTATCTTATTGGCAGAACGGCCATGAGGACATACGGAAACAGAATGCACACAAAGTAATTTCCGTTTGTTTTGTTTTTTTGCGGATCCATTGAAATGAATGGTTACGCATGCGGCCTTAAAGAAAAATGGCACGGACACGGGAAAAATATATGTTCGTGTGCATGAGCCCTAACTCGGAGGGGTCACAGCCTGATTGCAGGATTAAAGAGGTTGTCCCATTACAACTTATCAGGAAGCCTGTGTTCCCCTGTTTTAATGGAGCGGCAAACAGGCACGCGGACAACTGCTTCATCCAAACCTATGGGACTGCTGGGGATAGCTATGGGCGAGTACCCGGCTCTCCCCTGCAGAGCTTTACTGAGGGGCAAGCGTACATGCGTGTCCATTCAAAAGGAGACCCCAACCCCCATTCTTGTGACAGGGGCCCCAGCGGTCAGACCCCTACCGTTCAGACACATATCTTGTAGACAGGATATAGGTTGTTGTAATGACCCAAACTCTCAGCTTCATAGGGATCTATGGAGTTTGAGGCACAGAGTTCACGATTCAGGTCAGCTAAGCCCGTGGCCGTGGCTGGACTGTGACACATGGTAGTCACACAGACCTAGCATACTAACAGAAGATGGCGTGTGCATCCAACCTAATCAATGCAAGCTCTGCAACAAGTCAAATTTAGTCTCTATTCAAATTAGTGCAGACATTACAACGAGGAGCAGATGACTGGTTGGTAAAATGACAGATGTACATGAATCTGCTCTGCTTTCGGTCAGCACTACTACTTTTTATACAGGAAACTCATTACAACAGAAATCTCATTAGTTGGCCACTAGTGCTGGCACTGCCTGTAGTAAGATGGCGTCTCCGTGCGGGCGGATGGCCAGTGGGCATGCGCCGACACACAGGAAGTCACCTGGGAAAGTTTCCGGAGCAGCGGGAGAAGTGGGATTCGAGGCTGGAAGCCGCGGCCGGACAGGTACAGTATTCATAATAATAGTTACCGCCTTGTAATGAGCCAGGCCTGCGGTAAATGGGATGCGGCCCCCGTTATTTTCTCCCGGGTGCTTAGGTGGGGCAGTAACGGGCAGTGTGTGTGGAGGGGGGCGGGGGACGCCATTGCTTATTGCATCCATATACAATAGGCTGCAGGGAGCACTCGTGTAATTATCATGCATGCTGTCCCCGTGTGTGTAGCCTGCAGCCACAGTGTATGAGGCCCCCCTCTGTATGCAGGGAGCTATGGGCTTTGTGGGGGCTTCCACCCCCCACCCCCCCCTGCTGGCCCATGTGCCCACTTCATGGCATCCATTATCCCTGCCAGTGTAGTGGCTGCTGGCTGTCCCCATGTTGTATGTTCTGATGAAGGGGAACCCTTCACAATAAAGCTCTTGTACACGCTATGGCCGCCACCACCACAATATTGCAATCAGATGTGCGTCCTGTAAGGGTCTGACAGGTGGAGGTGGCAGCGTCCTCGTCTCCCACTATCTTTATTTTTGGTTTCCAGTTACTTTTTTTTTTTTTTTTTTACGTATGCGTTAAACGTATAAGCGCAAGCTGTGTGTAAGTGATCCCTTTTCTTTTCTGAAATCAATGGGTCACAGCGATGGGTTAAGAACGTTTTACCTTTGAGAAAACCCGCCAACTTTCACCCGTTCACTTCAACAGTAAAGAAATTACGTGGCGTATACTGGTATTCTTTTGTAGGACAGAATAGCGTAGAGGCAGACTACATGTGGCCCATTAAAGCCTTTGTATAAGGGTCCATTCACACGTCCGCAAAACACAGACACCGGCCATGTGCATTACGCATTTTGTGGACCGCACATGACCGGCACTTTAAATAGAAATGCCTTTTCTTGTTCGTGTCTGCGGACACTGTGTGCTTTCCGCATCTTTTGCGGCCCCATTGAAAATGAACGGGTCCGGATCCGGCCACATTTTGCAGACATGTGAATGGACCCTAAGCAGAGCATGTTTAAATACCTTTATTTCTATATCCAAATGTATCCGAACCGCGGAGAGCGCAAACATGATGTGAACAGGCCCTTAAAGCATCCACGATTCATACATGTCCTGGAAAGGGTGTCCTTTTCAGCAGTTTCGTGGAGGGGGTTTGTTGCATTTTATTAATTTTTTTGCAGCGTTTTTGCTGTAAAAACATCAGCTCCAGATGTTAGCTGAAAATATTTACAGGTATTTTTGTTCATTAGGTGGCTTTTTTTGTCTTTCTGGGTTCGTTTAAAAAAAAAAGTGTTTTGACATCACCTTCTCTATAATGGAAAAACGTCCTGCGGAAAACGCTAGTGGTAAGACGCACTGTGTGGGGGGTTATTTATTAAAGACACTAGATTTCCGCCAGGCTTTGAAATCCCCTGCACAGCTGGCGTTTATGGGATGCGCAGGCCTCGTCATAAGTTAGCGCATCCTCCGGCAGTCTGTGCGCCAAGATTGAAGTCCACTCCAGACAGTAGTCATGTATGTGTGGAAACTGTCAGAAATGCTAGTGAATTTCGCCTCACCATCCCCAGTGACGAGGGTGGCATCAAAATGCCATGTTCACTTAAATTTAGGCACACAGGCATTTAAAAAGTTGCAACCTGGGCATTTGCGGCTTTTTTGCAATAGAATTTTGGGTAGGAAGTTGTAATGACATTTTTTTGCACCCCCATTGTGTGCAAAAAAAAAAAAAGGAAATAAAGCCACAGAAACTGCGCGGTGGGGGAGCAGAGCTTACTTAGTTTTTTTTTTTTACAGGTATAAAATGCCAGAGACAAATTCATGGTGTAGAAACCAAAGTCGTCTGACTGTACTAGAAGTCTATAGGGGCTCATTCACATATATCAGGCTCCTTGTAATGCTGTTCTCATCCTGCTGGGCATTAGGTGACTAGGGAACCGCAATGTTTGAATATACCCTAAGAAGTAAGGCTAGACATTACACCTGGCCCGTGGCGTCTGTTACCATCAACCCTCATATCATATCAAGGGGAATGATATATAGCTTTAGGTTCACCCGAGTAAAACTTTTTTTTTTTTCCCTGCTTGTTCCTGAGATATCAGCTTTTTCCAAATATGCGAATGAGGCGTTTGGTGCAATGAGGGAGTGACCTTTTGTTCTCGTTGCACCAGAGCTCTGCTTCATTCAGCACCCAGTCCCCCCTGGTTTGATTGACAGGGTCATGAAGCAGAGATGTAATCTGAGCTGGCCCTGTCTTCTCGCTCATGTGCTCTAGCCTCACATATCGGCACATGCGCAGGACAGTCCTGATTATTGCCAGGGCAAGAAATTGCCTGCATTGCGCATACGAGATGACGTTAATCTCCTCCTGGAAGAGACGGACCTGTGCGTCTCATCATTAGGGCTCTTGCACACAAACGTATTTTTTGTTTTTTGGGGGGGGGCGGATTTGCGGAACCATTCACTTCAATGGGGCTGCAAAAAAAAAATAAGGAAGTGACTCGTATGTTTGCATGACCGTTCTGCCCAAATTTTTTTTTAAAACATGTCGTAGTATTGTCCCCATTACGGACAAGGATAGGACAGTTCTATTATAGGCTGGCCGTGGTGTTCTGTAAAATACGGAACGTACATGGTTGGTTGCCGTGTTTTGCCGATCTGCAATTTGTGGACCGCAAAACAACAACAGTCGTGTGCATGAGCCCTTAGAGAACCTTTTAGAGACCGAGTGCCCAATCTGCAACCTAAAACCCACTTATTTATTAGAAAATGCCAACACAGCAATTTCCCCTTAATACTACAGTCTGATATAGTATATCTTCCATGTACTTTATCACGTAGCTGTAATAGCCTGCCTACATTCAGTGCGCTGCCTGTGCTGTTCATAATGTGCCCTGCACTGATGAATGGTAGGAGAAGTCTAAGGATTTTTCCAGGGTGCGGGTGCCCACAGAGAGGGCCATAGGTTCGCCACCACTACCTTAGAGCGTGCACATTACTGGCGACAATGTGGGCTGTACTAGAAATGCGTAGGGCCAGGTGAGATTCCATCATCACTGCCTGGCCCTGTCAGTCGTGGGTTGGGGTGGCTGGGTGCCGAAAGAAACAGAGCTTTGGCTCAACAATAGGCAGTGGTGATGCCCTTATGTTCCGATTGGCTCATCTGCATATTTGTTTTAGTGGTAGTTTTTGCGGAAAAAAACGCCAGCTCCAAATGTTAGCTGAAAGTCTATGGAAATAGGAAATGCAGGGCATGCAAGCTTTTTTTTCCTAGTAGTTTTTTTTCCTAATTGGTGACGGTTTATAAAAGAAACACAGCATGTTAAAGCTTCTGGCATTTTTTTTCTGATGTTTTTCCATCTCCTCTACAGGGAGAAACCCTAGCGATATGCCACCAATGTCTCAGATGAAACAACCCCTTTAAGAACCCACTTGCAGCTTTTATGGTATTTTTCAGAGAGCAACAAACCCAGATCAAACTAGTGTAGGGCTATAGATTGTTATAGTGTGGGTACTGCAGACCCCAAATGTGGAGTGGGGCAAGCAGATGCAAGTATCTGCTGTCCTCCATTACAAGGTAGGACTCCGTTCACACTTGTGTTAGGCTAGTTTCACACTAGCGGCAGGGGAGTCCGGTGGGGGAACAGCCTGTCGGATCCGTCCTGCCGCTAGTTAACGTGTGCCCCCGGACTGCCACTCCATCCCCATTGACTATAATGGGGGCAGGGGCGGAGTTCCAGTGGCGGCGAGAGGCAGCCGGACTAAAAGTACGACATGCAGTACTTGTAGTCCGATCCCTCTTCCTATGCTGCGCCGTAACTCCGCCCCGTCACCATTATAGTCAATGGGGACGGAGTGGCAGTCCGGGTGCACACGTTAACTAGTGGCCGGAGGGATCCGACAGGCTGTTCACCTGCCGGACTCTGCTGTCGCTAATGTGAAAGTACCCTTAGATCTTTTCTGTAAGCAATCCTGTAAAAAAAAAAAAAAAAAAAAAAACATCCAGAACCTGACGGACCCATGGTCATGGGGAAACTTGAGATATCCACCTTGGAGCCTGTAAATGGAACCCATGACACCAACAGAATGATCAGAGCCATTGGTATCCAAGTGACTTTAGTGTGTAAATAGACCTTTCTGGGATCTGATGAATACTTTTCCAAAATATGGGTACAAGTGGCAATATATTTAATGCCCCATAGAAGTTTAGAGCCTGGAGCATTAAAGGGGTTTTATTATTGATGGCCTACCATCCGGATAGGGTAGGCCAGAGCTCTACTACAGTGATCCAGTGTAAGAGTCCTCCCTGCCATCAGAACAGCTGTATGTCTTCTCCAGTCAGCCACAACACATTCCTAATATTGTGTCCCCCTCATGCAGCCAAAACAGCTCTAATCCATTGAGGCATGGACTCCACAAGACCCCAGAAGATATCAAACCTTTCATGATTAATTTTGCAGGGTGAGGGGCCAGTTGGTGGTATTGGATATGTTGTCTTAGGCCCTCCTAGGTTTGATGGATGACATGTCCTAAGCACTTTACAATGTTACATGCCATCAGTGTTGGGGGGGGGGGGGGGGGGAGTAGTTGGCCATATGTTTGTTCTCTTTTGAAATTAATCTTTTTTGCTCAATAAACTTTGTTCCCCAAATATCTTAAAGGGGTTGTCCTATCTCACCATTTCTACGGCGAGATGGGACTAAGTGCTGGCCACAGGTGGCCACGCTTATGGAGATAGCCGAGTGGGCTGGTGCTCCACTCTTTTTGTAAATTCCATTGTAGTGGATGGAAGCTTCAGAAACGTTGTAGCAGAACAAGCTTTGCTGCTTCATAACGCCAGGAGTCAAACCACTACTCCTATTGATAACCTGTCCTGAGGGTAGGTTGTCACAACTTAAAATGTTTCTCCTGAAGTTTTCATTATAATTAAAGGTTTTGGGACTTGTCCTCACACCAAGGGGCAATTGGTTAGTGTTGAGCGAACTTCTGTTTTAAGTTCGGCGTCCGGTTAGCGGAGAATCCCGATATGGATTCCAAATTCCGTTGTGGTCCGTGGTAGCGGAATCAATAATCGGTCATTATTTATTCCGCTACCACGGACCACAACAGAATTCGGAATCCATATCGGGATTCTCCGCTAACCGGAAGCCGAACTTTAGATGCCGAACTTAAAACAGAAGTTCGTTCAACACTACAATTGGTTTATCGAACAAATTATATTTAATTAAATAAATGAATATATTTTTTGCAGTTTTTCTCAGATTTTCTTATTTTCATTCATTTCAGAAGTGTTATGAGCTGGTCGCGGTGAGGGGCTCCAGGTGAAAGACTACATCTCGCACAGAACATTGCCTAGTGGCTCATGATGGCGCATTTACAGAGAAGTCCGGTGAGTACTCATCGTATTCGTGTGTGTACATACCTAACCAAGACCAACCCTCAAAATCAATGGCTGCAAGCGACCATGGTTAAAAGGTGTCTCTAGCGTATTAAGGCTTGGATTGGCCTTTTTGTGTGTGCAACCTATAAATGCATGTTGGTACACATAGTTTTGTCATGATTTGAAATGTTCCAGTGGTCTGTCAGCATGATCAACCCTATTAAGCCACAGGGTTGATTATGCTGATTAAAACAATACCTCCTTTATGTCTGTACAGTACAATGTTCCACAGAAAACTGTTCTTTTATTAATATGCAAATTGGCTAGATGGAACACCAAGGGGACAGCCAGAGCCCTTGGAGCACCTGTAGCCTGTACACCCCTGCAGCCTTAGCCACTCCCTCCATTCCCTGGATCCCACAGGATGGCTAGCCTTGTCAGTCCAGGGAAGAGGGGAATGACTAAGGCTGCAGGGGTATTCACAAACTGGTGCTCCAAGGGCGTTGGCTGCCCCTTTGGTGCTCCAACTAGCCAACTTAGCATATTTACAAGGCTATATCCAGCAGGCTGTGCACACAGCGGTATTCTTCTTGCCAGTTCTCTGCATATTTGCCGGAATGCGGCCGAATCTGCTTCTGTCCCCATTACGGTTAATGAAGCTGGACGTAGCTTTACAAGCTTCTGACAATCCAGGAATGCAAAGAGATCCTGCAGGCTGTTCCTTGCTGGATCTCTACCACTAGTATGAAACCAGCCTAAAAGCACATTCTTCTCTGGAACCATGCATCCTACAAACATAAACTGGGCATCCTTTTTAATCAGCATGATCCACCCTGCCTGGTAGTGTGCTTAATAGGGTTGATTTTGCTGATAGATGCTTTTTAAAATAGAGGTATTCCCACATATGGGAATATATGCCCATAAATGTATAGGGCTGGCACCTACCTCCAGAGCAGGGGGTCACGCTTACGGGCCAACTTCCCCCTGCTCATATTCAAACCTAGGACTTAATATTGCTGCAAGCAAACATTTTCTGCCAAACATACAAGCTCCTCAATGAAGGAAGCTGTTTCTTCTAAGATTGGTAAGGATTCTGTAAATTGTAACCTCCCCTCAAATAAGGTTCTTCAAACAGCTAAAAAAAATGTATGTGACCCCTTTAGGAACGTTATGGCAGTGCTGTATGGTCATTATTAGTTCTGGGCTTCTTTTTCTACCTTGCTGTAATGAGCAGTGTGAGTTCATATGTAGCAGACCACACATAGAAATATGTCCCAGACCGACTGTCAAGTCGTGGTGGGTAGTTGTAATAGGACCACATACCTAGTATGCGTTCTGTCTTGTGTTTCTCTGATGGCACAGCTTTTATATTCCTTTTTCCCCCCATCATATTTAGCGTCGTCTGCTTGGTTGTGAGGGAATATCCGGGTTGAGTCTTCTCCATTCAGCGGCAGGCAAGAAGTTAGGAATGCTGAGCGCCAGCCTTTCACGGAGAGTAGGAAGTGATGAAGGAGAAGATGACGACGATGATGTGGAAGAGGTTACAGAAATATCAGACTCAGAGGATATATCGGTATGATTTAAAAATCAAAAAGGTGGATGTCCCAGTTAATCCTTGCATTTCTTTGTTAGATGCAAAACATAAAAGATTTAAAAAAAATAATGCTCCTTTGTCTAGATATTGCTGTTACATTCTGGATATGGCACCCCCTGGGCCAAATATCACAGGGTGGGGTCTCAAAAATAAACATGGATCATCAATTTTCTTTCCTCCCTCCTCTAGTTACTTCCTCTGTAGTACTATACATACTTCCATCCAGGTATATATGTGCAGATTTCTAAAAACTCATTCAAGTAAAAATTGGAGAAGTTGTCCAGAGCCTCCAGTTTGGGAGTGTGTGTGTATGTGTGTGTGTGTGTGTATGTATGTGTATATATATATATATATATATATATATATATATATATATATATATATATATATATATATATATATATATATAAAATTAGAGAGAAAGGATGCGTTTACTGGGGGGAAACTACAATAGAAAGGAGGCTCTAATACCCTATTAGCCCACCTCTAGCCTCGATACAAGATAAGGTTGGGCACGGAGACATACATTTGCCCACAGATGTCCCAGCTTGTCCCATAACTACTCAGTTGGTGATAAATCTGGCAACTGGACAGGCCAAAGAAGTTCTGCAGTCTGACAGACCTTTCTGGGAAACCCTTGCTGTGTGGGGGCGAGGATTATCCTGCTGAAAAATACCAGTTGGAAGCCGTGCCATGAGAGGAGCACATGTGGCTGCAGGATATCCTGCACATATCACTGAGATGTTAGTGTCCCTCTCATCACTACTAGGGGTGACTGAGTGTCCCCCCCAGATCAGCACACCAGCAGTTGGGACAGTGCGTCACTCAACAGCAAAGTCAGGATTGGCACAGCACGAGGCCTCCATTTTCGATTACAACCATTGTGGGATCCTAAACGGAATCGGTATTCATTGCTAAAGACGATACGGTTCCAGTCTGAAGTAGTCCAGGTTGCTCTTTTTCGACACCATTGCAAACAAAGGCGACTGTGGCTGGCTGTCAATGGCAGGATGCGCGACTGTCACCGTGACACTAAATTTCCTTCTGCTAAGCACCTAGAAATGGTCCAGGCAGAGACAGGTGTGTAAAGAAGGTCCCACCTGTCTGGATGGTGGACAATGAAACTGGGAGCTGCTTGTGCTTGTCAGCAAATCAAACCTGTTCACTATGTGTTTGTGCCCTCACATAATCGCTGCTCCCAACATCTCTTAACAGCTAGGTCAGAATGGCCTAGATGGCAGACAGTTCATCGAAACGACCATCCTGCTTCTCTCATTCCATTGATGAGCCACTTCTCAGTCTGTCAACTGGGCAGAATGAGTGCATCGTAGAGGCATGTCTAGCAGTCGCCGATTTCTCACTAAGAGGTACAATACCCAAAAGTAGCCCCTGAGAGCCTTTTTATAGGGCAGTGGGAGAGGCACCTTTCCTCCATCTTGTGGCAAGACCCAGTGTTTAATCAGTCCACACCTGTAAGCATTTACATATCCGCCTGAGACATATCTACATGCCGATTTTAGCTGCAATCTGATTTCTACCTGGGTGTGTTATTTTTTTGTGAATGAGTGTATGTATCATTAAATGGGTTGTATTGCCTCCTGATTTTAGTCCTCAACGCCTGTCTCCCGGGGCATGTCCTGAGCTGTAGTGGCGGCGGTTCCTCTGCTGTGGGTGATAGAGCAGGCAAGTGGTGCTGGTATACTGCAATCTTGCTCCTTGCCTGTACATGCACGCCCCTGAGGCTGCTAGTGTATCAGAATCACTAGCAGTATCGGCGAAGCAGACCCTGTACAGATCATCACAACTAGTAGTAAGTGGTTGCCGTAATCTGTAATCTGTTTCTAACAGGAAAGGATGTCAGTGGAGATTGAAAGTGATAGGGAAGTGGAGGTAATGCGCATGCGTGCTGTCCTATTCGTGCTCGCTCCGGCAATTCCCGGCCACGAGAGAGGCTTGTTTTTCTTTTTTCTTGCTGTGCGCATTCACGGCCACCATCAATTGCTTTGTTACGGATCCTTTTTTTTTTTTTTTTTTTAATCATACGTTTGATGGATGTGCATATGTTTTAATAAATGTGTCTTTTTTGTTTTTTAGTTTTTTTTTTTTTACAAAAAAGTATCAGTTTTTGGGAAATCTTTCTTTATTTAAAAAAACATTTGAAATGTATCAAAGGAAGTATCTGGATAAAAACCGATATGTTTAACCCCTTAGGGACACAGCCTTATTACACCTTAGGACCAGGCCATTTTTTGCAAATCTGACCAGTGTCACTTTAAGTGGTGATAACTTTAAAACGCTTTGACTTATCCAGGCCATTCTGAGATTGTTTTTTCGTCACATATTGTACTTCATGACACTGGTAAAATAAAGTAAAAAAAAAAAAAAATTACCAAAAATTTTGAAAAATTTGCAAATTTCAAAGTTTCAGTTTCTCTACTTCTGTAATACATAGTAATACCCCTAAAAATTGTGATGACTTTACATTCCCCATATGTCTACTTCATGTTTGAATTATTTTGGGAATGATATTTTATTTTTTGGGGATGTTACAAGGCTTAGAAGTTTAGAAGCAAATCTTGAAATTTTTCAGAAATTTACAAAAACCAAATTTTTAGGGACCACTACAGCTCTGAAGTCACTTTGCGAGGCTTACATAATAGAAACCACCCAAAAATGACCCCATTCTATAAACTACACCCCTCAAGGTATTCAAAACTGATTTTACAAACTTTGTTAACCCTTTAGGTGTTGCACAAGAGTTATTGGCAAATGGGGATGAAATTTGAGAATTTCATTTTTTTGCCTAATTTTCCATTTTAACCCATTTTTTCCACTAACAAAGCAAGGGTTAACAGCCAAACAAGACTGTATCTTTATTGCCCTGACTCTGCCGTTTACAGAAACACCCCATTTGTGGCCGTAAACTACTGTACGGCCACACAGCGGGGCGTAGAGTGAAAAGTGCGCCGTTTGGTTTTTGGAAGGCATGTTTTGCTGGACTGGTTTTTTGACACCATGTCCCATTTGAAGCCCCCTGATGCACCCCTAGAGTAGAAACTCCATAAAAGTGACCCCATCTAAGAAACTACACCCCTCAAGGTATACAAAACTGATTTTACAAACTTTGTTAACCCTTTAGGTGTTGCACAAGATTTAATGGAAAATAGAGATACAATTTCAAAATTTCGCTTTTTTGGCAGATTTTCCATTTTAATATTTTTTTTCCAGTTACAAAGAAAGGGTTAACAGCCAAACAAAACTCATTATTTATGGCCCTGATTCAGTAGTTTACAGAAACATCCCATATGTGGTCGTCAACCGCTGTACGGTCACACGGCAGGGCGCAGAAGGAAAGGAATGCCATACGGTTTTTGGAAGGCAGATTTTGCTGGACTGGTTTTTTTGACACCATGTCCCATTTGAAGCCCCCCTGATGCACCCCTAGAGTAGAAACTCCCAAAAAGTGACCCCATTTTAGAAACTACGGGATAGGGTGGCAGTTTTGTTGGTACAAATTTAGGGTACATATGATTTTTGGTTGCTCTATATTACACTTTTTGTGCGGCAAGGTAACAAGAAATTGCTTTTTTGGCACCGTTTTTTTTTTTTTTTGTTATTTACACCATTCATCTGACAGGTTAGATCATGTGGTAATTTTATAGAGCAGGTTGTCACGGACGCGGTGATACCCAATATGTATACAATTTTTATTTATTTATGTACGTTTTACACAATAATTTAATTTTTAAAACAAAAAAATGTTTTAGTGTCTCCATAGTCTAAGAGCCATAGTTTTTTCAATTTTTGGGCGATTATCTTAAGTAGGGTCTCATTTTTTGTGGGATGAGATGACGGTTTGATTGGCACTATTTTGGGGTGCACATGACTTTTTGATTGCTTGCTATTACACTTTTTGTGACGGAAGATGACAAAAAATGGCTTTTTTTTACACCGTTTTTATTTTTTTACGGTGGTCATCTGAGGGGTTAGGTCATGTGATATTTTTATAGAGCCGGTCAATACGGATGCGGCGATACCTAATATGTATACTTTTTTTATTTATGTAAGTTTTACACAATGATTTCATTTTTGAAACAAAAGAAATCATGTTTTAGTGTTTCCATAGTCTAAGAGCCATAACTTTTTCAGTTTTTGGGCGATTTATCTTGGGTAGGGTATGATTTTTGCGGGATGAGATAACAGTTTGTTACAATTTTGGCGTAGATGCGACTTTTTTGATCACTTTTATTACCTTTTTTGGGAAGTAAGGTGGGCAAAATTCCAATTCCATCATAGTTTTTAATTTTTTATTTTTATGGCGTTCACCGTTCGGGTAAAGTAACATTACCGTTTTATAGATCAGGTCGTTACGGACGCGGCGATACCAAACATGTGTAGGGAATTTTATTTTTTTCATTTTTAATCAGTGATAAATGTGTTTTTTGATTTTTACTTTATTATTATATTTAGTATTATAACTTTTTTTTTTACCCAGACCCACTTGGTTCTTGAAGATCCAGTGGGTCTGATGTCTGCATAATACAGTACAGTACAATATATATTGTACTGTACTGTATTTTACTTACACTTTGTCTGAACAGATCTATGCTTTCAGCACAGATCTGTTCAGAACCATGGACAGCAGGACGCCTGAGAAGGCGTCCTGTTGCCATGGGAACCTTCCCCGTCTGCTCAGTAGTTGCACGAACTTCGCAGACGGGGAAGGGTAAGGACGGGGCTTGGGGGGGCTGCCTGGGAGCTCTCTCCCTCTCCATTCGGGGGACTGCAAAGGCACAGCAGCCCCCGATGGGAGAGGGAGGGAGCTCCCTGAGCTGTTAACCTTTTCCATACAGCTGTCCGTACGGACCGCTGTATGGAAAGGGTTAAACGGCTGCCATCGCATCACCGATGTCAGCCGTTTATACCAGGGTGCCAGCAATGTGCTGGCACCCTGGTATACCCACTAGACGTCAACGATTACGCAATGGGAGGCGGGCGGGGGATCGCGATCCCGCCTACTGCACCGCCCGCCTCCCGCACCGCCCGCAACCCTCCCCCTGCACCTCCCACCAAATAACTCAGGGGTGCAGGGGGGAGGGATACTGGAAACAATTTTTAATCCTAAAGTTTCTGATCCCCGCTGTCAGGGACCGCGGGGATCAGAAACTGCAGAAATCGCAGCAAACCGCAGGTCTGAATTGACCTGCGGTTTGCCGCGATCGTCGACATGGGGGGGTCACGGGACCCCCCCCCCCGCGCATTTAGCCTAGGTGCCTGCTCAATGATTTGAGCAGGCACCGGGTTCCGATCGCTGCCAGCCGCACGGCAGTGATCGAAAATGCACAGGGCGTACATGTACGCCCTGTGTCCTTAAGTACCAGGGCACAAGGGCGTACCTGTACGCCCTGTGTCCTTAAGGGGTTAAGGAATGGAAACATTGTCCATCCATCCCCCCCATTCACTGTTACTATACGTTTTTTTAATTTTTTTATTTTTTCCAGGACAGAAAAGCCTGGTATGCTACATTATTCTATCTTGCAAAAAAACCATATAGAAACGTAAACAGTGACAGAGTCGGAAGTAGATACTTTTGAACTACATTGCCCAATTATTGTCTATAGATGGGTCATACAGCAAAAGCGAGATGTGAACAGCCCCTAACCAAGCCGGTGGCTTTTAACCCTGCCCTAAAAATAAATGAAAAATTGTTGGTTGCTGTGGGCAACACTAACACGTTTATGTAGAACATTTTATGTGTGACTGATTTTCAATATACGATGATCACCTTCCCCCAGGGTACAAAGACATTCCTTGGTCGTCCTCTGGGGTTTCCTTTGGCAGATTCATGTATATGTCCGTCATCCAACCCCTGTGGGTCTCCATGCTGCAGATTCACATACATGTTCGTCCTCTCTGGGTCTCCTTGCTGCACATTCACATACATGTATGTTCTCTGTGGGTCTCCTTGCTGCACATTCACATACATGTATGTTCTCTGTGGGTCTCCTTGCTGCACATTCACATACATGTATGTTCTCTGTGGGTCTCCTTGCTGCACATTCACATACATGTATGTTCTCTGTGGGTCTCCATGCTGCACATTCACATACATGACTGTCCTCTGTGGGTCTCCTTGCTACAGATTCAAATACATGACTGTCCTCTGTGGGTCTTCTTGCTGCAGAATCGCACACATGCACGTCCTCTGTGGGTCTCCTTGCTGCAGAATCACACACATGCACGTCCTCTGTGGGTCTCCTTGCCGCAGAATCACATACATGCACGTCCTCTGTGGGTCTCCTTGCCTCAGATTCACATACATGCACGTCCTCTGTGGGTCTCCTTGCCTCAGATTTACATACATGTACGTCATTGCGATAGGATGGACACAGCTCCTGTACAATCACCTTGGAAGCCTGGCTGTAGCTGCAGTAATCAGACCTCTGGGAGTCTTTGTCGGGGAGCTGCTTAAATAAAAGTGGATGTTCTGATCAGACAAGTTTGTTTTGTTATATTCTTCTTTGTATAGAAGATGCATTGTCTTTCCAATACGTGTGTAGATTTTCCTACCTCTGAGTTTTTCACTTCCAGGAACCACATAAAGAGACGGCAAAGCAAATTCTTGCTAGAGATCAAGCCTCGCTGATTCCTCAAGAGAGCAAGAGCCATAAGAAGGTATGTAGCCATTTACATTGTGTACATAAAGAGATTTCCCATTTGTTATAAGAATATATTACGCCCCCAGTGGTGTCATCCATCTGGTCCTAACTCCTTAACTGCAAACCTGTCAATTTATCCAGCTATTTGCCATTTAAGTAATCTTTGGGCTGTTTCACAGGAGCGACTCCATTGCGGGAATCACGCTCCGTGTGTGAGTGTGATCCTCTGCTCTGGACCTGCAGGAGCGCACGGCATTATCATGTTTTATAATGCTATGTGCCTCTGCTTGACCTTATTTCTACAGAATTATACTGACAGCTTTATGTCACTATGATTCTGTGGAAATAAGGCCAAGCAGAGGCACATAGCATTATAAATCATGATAATGCCGTGCGCTCCTGCAAGTCCAGAGCGTCACACTCACACATGGAGCGTGATTCCCGCAATGGACTCGCTCGTGTGAAACAACCCTTACACCTAACTCCTTTAGGTTTGCTTGTCACCCATCTTTCACTAAAATATTCTTCAGTAATTTTTTAATTATAACTACCTAGCAGAAGTCTGCTCTGGAAACTACATTTATTGCATTTTATTTGGTGGGGAGGTAGTTTTGATGATAACATGTATATGCTTTTGCATTGGGCTTATACAAATAATTTACCTGTGTTGCAGGTGGACTTAACAGAGGAGAACAATCCGTATTCCTTGAACATACCCAAAAATTTTATCTGTGAGCATTGTTATGGAGCCTTCAGAAGTAGCTACCATCTTAAGAGACATTTGTACATCCACACGGGTAAGACGCACAATATTTTTTTTTTAGGCACCCCCAGGGACAAAAAAAAGGTTGTAACATAGCTATTCAAACTTATTTTGTTACTATTGATTCTATTGGTTGTTTGAAATCTTATGTAACTTTTTGCCCAGTTTTCATACTTACTATTTGTTTCCTAGGAGAGCGACCATATGAATGTGACATGTGCGACATGAAGTTCATTCAGAAATATCATCTGGACAGACACAAACGAGTGCACAGTGGAGAGAAACCCTACCAGTGTGAGCGATGTCAGCAGGTATCTTGCACCCTTGATGTTTGTTTTTATGACTGAATATATTCTATATAATTCTATTGACATCTTTTAATGAAAAATATAGGACAGCCTACTAATCTATATAGTTTGTGTATTGGATTACGTTTTAGTAAGTTTTATTGTATAATTTGATAGTTTAGCTGCCTCAGCATCTCTACCACCAGCATGTAGTAGTGTCCATCCACGCCCTATGTCAGATGCGGTGGAGGCTCACTCATGGCTGTTTCACACAAGTGAGTCTATTGCGGGAATCATGCTCAGTGTGTGAGCGTGATCCTCTGTTGTGGACTTGCAGGAGCGCATTGCGTTATAGTTATTTACTATGTCACTATGATCCTGTAGAAGTGAGGTCATGCTGAGGCACACAGCAAATCATGGTAATGCCATGTGCTCCTGCAAGTCCAGAACGAAGCATAACACACTCACACGGAGCGTGATTCCCACAATGATTCCGCCCTTAAACTGACAGATTAAAGTGCGTTCCTAAAATATGGCCATGTGTGATTAATATTCCCTTTGCAGTATAGTATCAGTTCCAGTAACTCTTAATTTTCCCCTGCTTATTGTGTTAATTATGTCTGGTTTAAAAGGGACTATCACTACACTGTTAGGCCGAATGCCCACGGCCGTGAGCGGTCCGTGGAATCGCGGCCTGGATTCCTGCTGAGAGCAGGAGCGCATGGCATCATTGGTTGCTATGACGCTGTGCGCTCCCTGCTGCCGCCACAGTACAGTAAATGATCTATACCAGTGTATTACTGTACTGTGGCGGCAGCAGGGAGCGCACGGCGTCATAGTAACCAATGACGCCGTGCGCTCCTGCTCTCAGCAGGAATCCAGGCCGCGGTTCCACGGACCGCTCACGGCCGTGGGCATTCGGCCTTATCACGTGTAATGGTAGTCACTACCCAGCCTCCCCTTTCACCTGTGTGGTCTTCTGATGAGATCACATGTCTTCTCTACTACTACATCTGCAGTTATGCTGCCTGTGATAACATTTTTGGAACAGATTCTAAATGTAATCAGTGAAGCATCTGCTTTAGAGATGAGCAAATTGATTCTAAAGGCTGTACTGATAACTTTTTAACTTGTCAAAAAGATATGAATCGCCCAATAATCGAGCATTTGGCAGTATTACTCAGCAACATGTTCATTAATATGCGTTAGCGATCATCTACCGAAAAATCATAATGCAGGCTTAATAAATAGAAGATGATTTGTCTCATCAGCAGGGAGACAGCCCTCCACAGGTAAACAAGAGCCCACCTGCCGCAAGATTGACAGGGCTTTTCATTTAGCTTAGCCATGCCAATTTCCTGTGCCCTTGCTCTGATTAACAGAGCAAAGGCAGAGGCTCTGCTTCGGAGCAGTGGCTTGTGCAATGCTGCAAGTTATTGTTTTATTAAAGGGGTTATCCTGGAAAAGATAATGATGACATCCTCAGGATAGGCACCCCTGCTGATTAAAGACGCAAATAAAATTTCTGTGTGATACCAGGAACGATTGAGCAGCAGTCCCAAAAGGTTGGAGTAAGTCCCTTCTCCGATATAATTAAAATAAAGTACATACATATGGGTCCGCGCTAGACTTCAATGGCGAGTGTTTCACAAACAAGAAGTATTCCTGGAGATTTCACAGCTTCACCGATGCATCCCCAGTGTAAGGTCTCGATACCCACCAGCAAAGTGATTACCTTTAAGAGGAACAAATCATAGTGCAATACCCAAATCTTTTGTTAAAAGTATGATCTATGCAAGTCATTTTATTGTGAGTAGAATAAATCATACTTTTAACTAAAGATTTGGGTATTGCACTATGATTTGTTCCTCTTGAAGGAAATCGCTTTGCTGGTGGGTATCGAGACCCCTTCTGATTAGCTGTTTCAGGGAGCCGCTGTGCTCACCGGAGCTCTAGTGAGTGATGCAGGCTCCTGGCAGCTTTCCAAGGACAGCACCATACATTGTATAGTGGCAGTGCTTGGTGATGTCACTGGCTTAGGAAGAGTCCTGGTTATTGCACCCCCACAGATCTAATGCTGATGTCCTATCCTGAGGATATGTCATAAATATATTTTCCTGGATAACCCCTTTAAGGGTCCATTCACACGTCCATAGAATGGTTCCGCATCTGTTCAGCAAACTGCGGAACGGGTGTGGACCTACTCATTCTCCATGGGGCTGGAATGGGTGCAGACAGCACACAGTGTGCTGTCCGCATCCGCATTTCCAGAGCGCTGCCCCGATCTTCTGGTCCGCGGCTCCGGAAAAAAATAGAGCATGTCATATTGTTCGCAGTTCTATGGGGGTGCCGGCCGGGTGTATTACACATCTGCATTACACTACGGACGTGTGAATGGGACGCTTAATAATACATCTTAGTGTAGGTGCATGTCATATAGGGGCTGTATGTTTAGTTGGACCATGGGAAATTATTTAAAATCTGTCTAATGTTCCATCTGGCATTTGTTTGAACAGTACATATTACTACTACCTCAAATATAGCAGTAATAATATTAATTAGAGACCAGCTTTGCTGTGAATGTAGTTACTTACTGACTTCAGTTGTCTTCAGTATTATTTGGACGTTCTTTTTGGTGAACGATTGCAATCGTGTTTTTTTTCTCTCGCTTTTTCTCTCTAGGCTTTTTCACGGACAGACAGACTTCTGAAGCATAAGAGGATGTGCCAGGGCTGCCACACCAAAATTGCCGAATCAGAGTATGTTTTGTAGCTTATGAATGTGTTTGGGACGCCCTGTAATCTCTACATTCAGTTTATGTTCTTTCACTCAGCACATGAATATACTCAGTCCTGTTCTGTTTCAGCATCTGAAAAACTCTTGGAGGGCACAGGACTGGTAACAAGATAATTTTTTAAAAAAAATAGAAACAAACCACTTCCAGTTCAGAATTATGCTCATGAGTTATGAACTATATAAATGTGTATATACAAATATATATCTTTGTAGAGCGACCCTGCTTGCCTATATGCTTTTTGGAAAATTGTTAAATAGCCAATGTTTTCAGTGACAGATGAAGGAGTCTTTCTGTGGCCCACAAGGGTTGTGCGCACAGCACATCTCCAGTATAAAGGTACACAGGGTAATATGTTTGGAAACTTCTTTCTCAAGCCTTGCAAGCCTTTGGTTGTACTTCGTCTGTGAGTCCACCTCCTCCTTTGGAGCATGGGCTACTAACTTTCCTTAAACACTCTGTAGCCTGTTGACCGGTTGATTTTAAGTTGTGGAAAATTTCACCTGCGGCTTCATTTTTGTAGTATGATTCTGCCAGTGGATGTATTTCCAATAATGCATCCAAATTATAGGGTTGGTCCAGCTAGGACATTGACGGCATCTCACTAGAAGTTGGTATGAATGTCGTATGGGTGCAGGTTCCACCTCTGGGAACCTGCTCCTATCTCTAGAACGTGACCCCCGAAGTGAACTGTGAGAGCAGCATGCATGGCCGCCCTCCATTCATCGCTGTGGCAGTTCTTAAAATAGGCGAGCGCCATAGAAGGGAATGGAGAGGTGGCCGCACTTGTGTGGTGTGTTCTCAGTTCACTGCTAAGGAACTTCTGAAAACCGCCAATTACGCTCGCTTGGCTATTTTTGGAATTCCCAAAGTGATAAAAGGAAAGCATGCCATATCCTTTACTTCGGGAAATGTGTTCTGGAGATCGTTTTGGGTCCCACCTCTGGAACTCGCTTCTATCTGACATTGATGGCATATAGTAACGATATGCCAGCAGTCTCAGCTGGGCCAAACCCTTTAAAGGGAACATTCTACTTAGTTTGGAGCCACTAAGCCACCAGCATGTTGTTAAAAAGCTGGGGTTTAGCTTTCTAACCATGGTCATTTCAAAACCATCCATCTCAACATTAGTTAGTAGGGTAGTAAAATAACCCAAGATGAGTCAGGCGGCAGTGGGCACGTGTGCATTGTGCAGATGAAAGTAAGGACAGTACACAGCATGCGCGGTGAAGTGCGGTTGCCGAATTCAACTGTTGGCATGAGCATGTTAAGACCAATAAACCCCGGCTGCATTAACATCATGCTGGTGGTATGGTGGCCCCAAACCTAGTAACAGGTTCCCGTAAAAGGGGTTGCCCAAGAGTTAAACAAAAAAAATAAACTTGGCTCCTTTCTTCCTGAAACCATGCCACTCTCTGTGGATTTCATTATTGTGAATGGAGCAATGCCACATGCATCCTGTGGACAAGAGTGGTGCTGTTTTTGGAAGAAAGCAGCCATGTCTTTTCTAATCCTGTAAATCCATTTAACCATTGCTTTCCTGCCTGTCTGACTATTCTACCATTGTACAGGTTGCACAGGGTGTAGAAAGTCAATGAAAATGTTTGTATTAAGTGTTTGTAGATTTCAGCGTGTAGCAATGACTGTACAGCTATTTTAATTGACAGAAATATGCTTCATAACATTTCATTACTCTTGTAGCATCCCCTTGCGTTTCAGTCCTTTATTAACCCTATTATGTCCTCGTACCACGGCAGGTTTATTGTGCAGGCTAGAATTGTTGTAAAGAGTTAAACAGTTCAAATGAATAGTTTTGCTTATTATATTTCTATTTTATAGTCTGAGCATTTCAAATTATTTTTGTAGCATTAGGGGGCCAAATCTGAAATGCAAATATCTCTAAGTTGTTAAAAGGGGTTTATCGCTTTCTGGCCACAGAAATCAGATTGTAAAGCTCTCTAGACGTTGTGGCATTTTTATGTTGTGACTGGATCCTATGTATAAAAACTGTCTCATTGGCTTTGTCACTTCTAGCCACCATTCAGAGTCCATGTTTCTTTAAGTCCTGATCTCTGATTGCAGTGGGTAACGCAGATCCCCTTCCCTGAGAAAATTTTGTTGCAAGATCACCAGTGAGTGACCGCTGCGGAGGTTGTGGGGAAATGCTAGCCTCTACCTAATTGGTGTCGCTTTGTATCTTCGACCAGACCGTGTGCATGTGTTCCCAAAGGGGAGGGTGGGATATTCCGTTGTCAGACACCTTTGGCTGCGGCTTATCTCCTGTGAACACAAAAGATTGTACATGCTGAATTTCCGATAACGTCAGGGGATTGTTGGGACGCCACCAGGCACACAAGGTAGTCCGTGGGTTTGGCATCCTTTACTCCTATGTGTAAGGGCACCTCAGAGATCAGTTCCTTTTGGTTGAATGAATGAAATTCTTTATGGCATTTTATATTTTGTAAGTTATGTTTTGTTTTTTTAAATAGCAATTTGTTCAGTTTGACTAATGATTTTCCCGAACGAATAGGTTCTTTAATTTTATTCTGCTGTATAAGGTTAGACCGATGGGTTTTTGGGATAATCAAGACACTTAAGGGCCCATTCACACGACCATATTTCTGGGGGCCCTTTCATTTCAGTGGGGCCACAAAAGATGCGGACAGCGCACCATGTGCTGTCCACATCCATAGTTCCGCTCCGCGGCCCCGCAGAAAAGATAGAGCATGCCTTATTCATGTCAGCAATGACAGACAAAAACTGCCATTTCTCCCATAGGGCTGGCCGTATGCATTCAGCAACATGCGGAATGCACAAGGCCGGTACCCGTGTTTTGCGAATTTGCAATTTGCGGACTGCAAAACCCTTCCGGTCGTGTGACTGGACCCTAATGTTCATGAGAATATATATATTTTTTGTTTTGTTTTATGTTCGCAGTACTATGCAATTAACAATTATAACATGATATACAAAACATTGCACGTCTGTGAGCAGCCAGCTGTCAGAATGAAAGGCCTGTCGCCATGAAGTGCAGAGCAATCTGCAGGCAGCATGTTATAGAGCAGGAGATGCTGAGGAAATATATTTTAATGGGAAAACATTCAATAAAATTTTCTAATTTATAAGATCTCAGCTTTTTCTGACCTTAAAGGGGTATTCTGGTTAGATTACGTTATCCCCTATCCAAAGAATAGGGAATAACTATTAGATCGGTAGGGGCCCTACCGCTGTACTCGGCTATCTCCAGACCTTCCGTAAAAATTAACGTTGCTGGGGCATGCATGCCCGACCAGCTGCTCCATTTATTGCAAGGGGTGCAGGGCCTCCCATTCTTGTGATTGTTAGTGGATCCACCGGTAGGACCCCCACCAATCTGATAGTTATGCCCTATCCTGTGACTAGGGGATAACTTAATCTAACTGGAATACCCCTTTAAAGGGAACCTGTCACCACATAATGCAAAACAATCTGCAGGCAAAATCAAAGCCCAGAATGGGCAGACATTTAAATGTATCATTTACATGTTTTACTGAATCTTTTCCTGTAAAACTATATATCAATCTGCTCAGCTCCTCCTGCTCTAAAACATGCCGCCTGAAGATTGCATTGTGGTGACAGGTTCCCTTTAAATTCTGTGTAGGAGGGCAAACCTTTTGTCAGTTTAGAGCTGCTGCAAGGTAATCTCCTTAGGATAGTAGGTTGAGGTTTTGGAATGGCACGATGACAGCTATAATTCTCTTGGTGGGATAAACATGGTGTAGGCAGAGGCAATGACTAATGTAAAAATAAAATGGAGGAGAAAAGGTGTAGCATGTACCACACAACTGTAGACCTCCGTATGAAGTAGTATAGTCTACAACGCTAATCTACCACACAACAAACTGTATCCCAACACATACTGGCCTGAAGGTCTCTGACTATAGACCTGACTATCTAACAGTCCAGGAGCTACTAAACAGCAGGTCTGTCTACATAAAATAGGGATGCCAAGCTTTTACTCATTCTGAAGTTCTCATTACGGATCTGCAGCTTTCCTCGTCACTTAGCTGTAACCAATCTTTCCCACTGCTCGAATCAACACAGCTCAGATCATTGTTTTTTTTATAACTCTGACAACCCCTGGAAGTAAGTCCTTGCTCCTGTGCTAGAAGTCCCACAAAGAGGAGGATAAAGGAACTAGTTTACATGGAGTTAAAATAAAACTCTATTTTTTTTTTAAATAACAAATACCGTAATTACTTATTGCATTTTTATTTAAATAAAAAATAATAGACCCAAGTGTCCCAGTGATCTGATGTACAAAATCCAAACCCCACCAGATATATCTGAAAACATAGCTAACGGTTAGAAATGTGGTCTGCACGTATATACATGTTGTGCGGGGCAGATATGTTCCATTTTATTGACAGATCTCAAGTGGACACAGAAGTACTTAGAAGTGAACGGAGTGGTGGGCATGCTTGCGTGATGCGCTCTCCATTCATTTCTATAGGACTTCAAAAAATAGCAGTGTGCTTGCTCTGCTGTTTTCAGAACTCCCATAGAAATGAATAGAGAGCATGCCGTCCTTCACGAGGTAGGTGTGACACCTATGTATCTGACATTGGCGGCGTATCCTAGTGATACGCCATCAAAGTGTGAGATGAGACAATCCCAGTAACATAACTACAAGCAGACATCACAGTATTGTGTTTCACATGGCAGTATTCTGGTCAGTAATTTTCATCCGTATTTAGAAGCCACCACTAGGAGTGGAACCTACAGAAAAAAGAATAATGAAAAGATTTGCGCTTCTGCGTTTTGATCACACTCCTGGCTTTGGCTTATAAAGTCTGATGACAGATGTGACAAGATGCTTTAGGCTACTTCCACATTAACGTTTTTTGCTCATCCGTCATGGATCTGCAAAAAACGCTTCCGTTACCATAATACAACTGCATGCATCTATCATGAACAGATCTGGTTGTATTATGTCTTCTATAGCCATGACAGATCTGTTTTCTATTGTGTAAGAGAAAACGGATCCATCCCCATTGACTTACATTGTGTGTCTTGCTCCGCACCACATGGCGGACAGAAAAACGCTGCAGGCAGTGTTTTGGTGTCCGCCTCCAGGGCGGAATGGTGACTGAACGGAGGCAAACTGATGCATTCTGACCGAATCCTTTTCCATTTAGAATGCATTAGGGCAAAACTGATCCGTTTTGGACCGCTTGTGAGAGCCCTGAACGGATCTCACAAACTGAAAGCCAAAAACGCGAGTGTGAAAGTAGCCCAAGTTCAGTGTCCAGCTTTTCTGTTGTGTTTCCTATAACGTCACTGCAGAACATCGTGCTTATATTTGCTAGTTTGTAGCACTATCAAACCTTGTTTTTTAACATTAAAGAGGACCTTTCACTATTCTACAAACGAAAAACTAACTATACCTGTGGGCAGAGCGGCGCCCAGGGGTCCCCCTGCACTTACTAATAAGTCTGGGCGCCGCTCCGTTCGCCCGGTATAGGCTCCGGTGTCTGCGCTCCCTCTGACTGTTTTCTTGTAGGAGGCGTGTCCCTTGCTGCACTGCTGGCCAATCGCAGCGCACAGCTCATAGCCAGGCTATGAGCTGTGTGCTGCGATTGGCCAGCAGTGCAGCAAGGGACACGCCTCCTACAAGAAAACAGTCAGAGGGAGCGCAGACACCGGAGCCTATACCGGGCGAACGGAGCGGCGCCCAGACTTACTAGTAAGTGCAGGGGGACCCCTGGGCGCCGCTCTGCCCACAGGTATAGTTAGTTTTTCGTTTGTAGAGTAGTGAAAGGTCCTCTTTAAAATCCATTTTTTCTAATTTTAGATGTATAATATAAAAGTGATCACTAACCAGATCTGTTACTTTAAGAGATCCACTTGGTCCTGTAGTTTCTCAAGTTACAGGAGTGCTGTTTAATTGACAGTGCTGCATATAATGTGTATTTTACTTTTAAATTGTAATTCTATCACTTAGAGATGTATAAATATCTGAAGGACCATCTGGTCGAACAGCGTAACAAGAAAAGTGCGTTTTTGCTTTGTCTTTGCGCTCTTTTTTTTTTTCTAAGGACCCCCCCCCCCCTTTCGTCCGCTGTGGTCCCCGTTTGTTTTGGCCCCTCGTATGCTAATGAGGCGATTCGGTTCAACTAGACGGGGACTTGAATTTGTCCTGGGCGCGGTTATCTTCTCCCTGGCTGCGAGCGCATCCAATCAGAGCGCCCCTCTCTTAGCCAGGGAGAAGGAGCTCAAGTTCTCGCGGGAGAAGGAGCTGCCATGAAAGGGGAAGGATAAAGGTTTTTCATGGACTAGCGAGTATTGGATGACAATTTTAAAGAGCCACTCTCAAAATTTTTTAGCTTATCCCTGTTTGTGAGATGGCATACACATTCGTGTGAAAGGGGTCTGTCAGCGTTTTTGACAACACTAGGTAGGGGCTTTGGAGAGCAGGACAAACGTATCTTTATAAATTCCTTTTATCTGCTGCAGTGTGTATATGAACTTTTAGGCTATTTTCACATCTGCGTTTTTGCTGGATCCGTCATAGATCAACAAAAAACGCTTCCGTCACGATAATACAACCGTCTGTATCCGTTATAAACAGATCTGGTTGTATTATCTCTAACATAGCCATGTAAGTCAATAAGGGGGACTGATCCATTTTCTTTTGTCAGAGAAAACTGATCCCAGGACGCACTCAAAAATGCTGCTTGCTGTTATTTTTGTGTGCTTCATGGGAATGCAATGAAACGGAACGGAATGCATTTTTGTGACTCCGTTCCCTTCAGTTCAGTTTCGTCAAATGGGGACAAAACTGAAGCGTTTTCCCCCGCTATTGAGATCCTATGACTGATCTCAATGCCGGAAAGGGAAAGCGCAGATGTTAAAGCCTTAGGCCCTTTTCACACGGCCGACTGTTCCGCGCGGGTGCAATGCGTGATGTGAACGCATTGCACCCGCACTGAATCCTGACCCATTCATTTCTATGGGGCTGTGCACATGAGCTGTGATTTTCTCGCATCACTTGTGCGTTGCGTGAAAATCGCAGCTTGCTCTATATTCTGCGTTTTTCACGCAACACAGGCCCCATAGAAGTGAATGGGGCCGCGTGAAAATCGCAAGCAAGTGCGGATGCGGTGCAATTTTCACCCATGGTTGCGAGGAGACGATCGGGCTAGGGACCCGATCTGTATTATTTTCCCTTATAACATGGTTATAAGGGAAAATAATTGCATTCTGAATACAGAATGCATAGTACAATAGTGATGGAGGGGTTAAAAATAAAAATAAATTAACTCACCGAGTCCACTTGATCGCGGAGTTGCGGATCTCTGTCTTCTTCTGTAATGTTGAGCTGCCGGCTAAGGACCTGTGGTGACGTCGCATCACATGGTCCCTCACCATTGTGATGAACCAAGTGATTGGACCATGTGATGAGCACAGTGACGTCACCACAGGTCTTTTGCCAGGTCCTGAAGATAGAACAGAGACCGGCAGCTATGGAGCAGGTAAGTTAACTTATATATTTATTTTTTTTAACCCCTCCATCCCTAATTTGCATTCGGTATTAAGAATGCTATTATCTTCTCTTATAACCATGTTATAAGGGAAAATAATAAAATCTACACAACACCGAACCCAAACCTGAACTTCAGTGATGAAGTTTGGGTACCAAACATGATGATTTTTCTCACGCGGGTGCAAAACGCATTAAAACGCTTTGCACTCGCGCTGAAAAATTGTGCATTTTACCGCAACGCACCCGCATCTTATCCGGGCAAAAAACATGACGCCCGTGTGAAAGCGGCCTTATTCTACTAGGTTCTATTCCTGCAAGTGCCCTGGGCAGAGCCTCACTATGAAGTGCTCTCAGCTGTAGCAGTCCTCTGGCTGGTTCCCCCCTTCGGAGGATAGGATAGTTTTATCAACTTTAGGCCCCATGCACACGGCCGTGTTTCGCGGGCCGTGGAACCGTGGCCTGGATCCCTCCTGAGAGCAGGAGCGCACGGCGTCACTGGTTGCTATGACGCCGTGCGCTCTCTGCTGCCGCCGCAATACAGTAATACACTGGTATAGATCATACCAGTGTATTACTGTACTGTGCCGGCAGCAGGGAGCGCACGGCGTCATAGCAACCAGTGACGCCGTGCGCTCCTGCTCTCAGGAGGGTTCCACGGCCCACACACGGCCGTGTGCATGGGGCCTTAGACTGTGTATAGCAGCATACCCTTTAAATTATGCTACTGAACGAGCTTAAAAATCCATGTTCCATGCGGATCTTGATGCAACATATAGGGCATGCGGCAGAATCTCTTCATTGTACTGTATTTTTAATATGAATTTCACAACAAATACGTTGCGTGTGAATCTGGCCTAGTAGCTGTTTATTAGCCACATTTCCCATTAACCCTGATGCATACGAATTCATGTAGAATAAAATGTCTCATTTATTTTACGATTTTTGTAATAATTGTAAAGTCTGAACTATTTTCATAATGTTTCTGTATGGCGCTGTCCAGCCAAATGATGATTAGCTTTAATGTAAAGTCGCTGTCACTCACCTGTGCTCTTTACATAGATTGTCATCGGTTCCATTGTTAGCAGGTGTAGATTTTTTTTTTCCACTTTATTTTTAACTTTTTAGAGATTCTTGGTTTTAACATTAGACTAGTGACATTTTTCTGGATAAGTGTAGTTTTATAACATTGTACAGTCTGTTGTATCCTTTCCCCTTCCTATTACAAGTGTGTGTAGAATATTTAAATAAACTTGTGATTTTTTTATACATATCCTCTGCTTCAGCTGTGTTTTTTTATCTAGGTACATAATGTTTAAAGCACAGTGACAGAACTGTAAATTTTATTAAAGCAACCCTCCGGTTCAAGGAAAAAACCATATTCATTTTGCGTTCTGCCAACCGCGGATCCACAAAATATGAATACTGGCTGTGTGCATGCCACATTTTTTTTTACTAGAACTGGCTATTCTTGTCCGGAAACGGACATGTTTAATAATTTGCAGGACCGCCATATGGATGTGGACAGCACAGCGATGAAATCCACGTGCTTACTGCATGTTTTGCGGATCGGATGCGGACCAAAACTAATTGGGGGACAACCTGAACACTCTAACACAGATGGTGCCCTCCTTTTCATTTTTTCAGCTGCAGATCTGCCAATTCCTAGGATCCTCTTCTGCCACCTAAGATTGCCACACCGCTTTTAAGACTACCTAACCACTGCTGGCCAAATCCAATCCAGGAACAGAGCTGGACCAGCGAGAAGTGTCACAGCGGGCATCAGTATGGAGGCTGAGCGGCCATGTTGGATGACAGAAGAGGACCCAGGAATCTGTAGATCTGCGACCGAAAATGAGGGCACCATATAAGTATTCTGTTCATTCCCCTTTTTGAATCGGAGGATCGCTTTAAGGAATTTAATGTGCCAGCAGCATGTTATAGAGAAGGAGGAGGTGAGCAGATAAAAATTTTGTCTAGAGGGAAAAGATTCAGTATAATGTGGATATACAAAATGTACCTGCTTATTCTGGTCTTAGGTGGGTGGTCACTGAGACACTTCTCCCACTGAACCTTAGATCAGGAAAATACAAGTTAGACCCATGTGCATGACCATATTTTTAGTCCACATCCAATTCACATTTTTTTTTGTGGATCATTCATTTCAGTGGGGCCACACAAAAAAATGCGTTCTGCTGTCTCACAAGAAAGATAGAATATGTCCTATTATTTTCCATTTTGCAGACAAGAATAGGCATTTTCTCGTGAATGGCATTGGGGGAGACGGCACCGTGGATATATGCCCAGCTGACACTAGAAGTAAAAAGTGTTGGCTCCCCCTATCTGGGCTATACCCACTGCACATGCAGGAGCAAACCAGTTTTTTTTCTAGTGTCTATAGGAGGCAGACACAACCTGCTTTTTTTCTGCAGGTCCTGCTGCTATTTTGTTTTATTTTTTAATCTCAATGTTTTTCTTCCTTAAGCAGGTTTTTCACCTGCTGCAGATGGGTGCTCCATCGTGGGCTGCCACTTTAGTAGCTCCCCCTGCGGGCACGCTACTTCGGTACCTCACCTCTACCTTCGGTTGACGGAGTCCTTCTGCTGGTCGGACTTCCTCTTCGGAGGGCCCTCGCAAGTGCCTGCAAGCCTCCAAGGCCACCATATCCCGTCGGATTCGGTCAGCTGTCAGGGAGGCCTATGTGGCAAAGGGTAGTGTTACTCCCTTTCGGTTGACCGATCACTCCACTAGGGCGGTTGGGGCTCGGGGGCGGTTCGACATCAGGCCTCAGCTTCCCAGGTCTGCAAGGCCACCACCTGGGCCTCTGTTCATACATTTTCCAAGTTTTACCACATCCACTCCTTGGCTTCTGCTGATGCTAGTTTGGGTTGCAGGGTTCTGCAAGCAGCCGTGAGTTGCGTTGCATGGCTGTTTTCTGCCCTCCCTTGGGGACTGCTTTAGGACATCCCATGGTGCGGTGTCCCCCCAATGTTATTCACGCGAGAACTGGATTTTTGTACTCACCGTGAAATCTTTTTCTCGTAGGATGCATTGGGGGACACAGATCCCACCCTCTTTGGATCATTTTTTCTATTGTTGGTCCTCTCTGCTTTAGGACTTGTTGGCTTAGTTTTTTTTCAGTTGTGCTTCTACTGCTTTTCTACCTACTGGTTTGCTCCTGCATGTTTAGTGGGTATAGCCCAGATAGGAGGAGCCAACACTTTTTACTACTAGTGGCAGCTGGGCATATACCCATTGTGCTGTGTCCCCCAATGCATCCTGCGAGAAAAGGATTTTACGGCGAGTACAAAAATCCAGTTTTTAACATGGCTCTGAATGGGAAAATGCAGGACACGCAGCCAGTATCCTTGTTTTGCAGATTCGTCATATGCACTAAACAGATACGCTTGTGTGCATGAGGCCTTATACTGAATCTATATATCAGTCTGCTCCTTAACATTCTGCTCAGACCTCATTCATCCTGACATGTCTGCTTTAGAATACTAATCAATGATTCAGACTTTACCAGTTATGGCATATTTTGGTACTGATGAATTACATAATGGGGCAAGACCTAAAGCCGGCCAAATACGTAGGATAGCAGTTGGTGGACAGCTGTCTGTCTTTTACATATATTAACAGGTCAGCCAAACACATGTTATTCCAGTCTCTTAGAGATGAATGGAGCAGCAGGACACATGCATGAACGGCACCCCGTTCACTCCAGGGACTTGGTCTCCCCGTTCTGGTGATTAGTAGGGGTCCCAGTAGTTGGACCCCTTCTGATCAGATACTTATACCCTACCCTGTGGATAGCAGATAATTTCTTATGATGGGATAACCCCTTAAATATGGGGCTGGAAAATAAATTCTTAAATGCCTGGCTCCCCATTGTTTTTTTTCTATGCCTTGTCTTCCCATCCATGTCTGCACTTTGAATTTGTATTTGGCTCTATCACTAAAGGCTCTTTCACACTTGCGTTCTTTTCTTCCGGCATAGAGTTCCGTCGTCGGGGCTCTATGCCGGAAGAATCCTGATAAGGATTATCCCCATGCATTCTGAATGGAGAGAAATCCGTTCAGGATGCATCTGGATGTCTTCAGTTCCGGACCGGAACGTTTTTTTGGCTGTAGAAAATACCGCAGCATGCTGCGCTTTTTGCTCCGGCCAAAAATCCTGAACACTTGCCGCAAGGCTGGATCCGGAATGAATGCCCATTAAAAGGCATTGATCCGGATCCGGCCTTAAAGAGGGCCTTTCACTTGTATAAACTATGTGAACTGAGTATGCTGCCATATAGAGCGGCGCCCAGGGATCTCACTGCACTTACTATTATCCCCGGGCGCCGCTGCGTTCTCCCGTTATAGGCTCCGGTACCTTTGCTCCTTAAGTTATAGTAGGCGGGTCTTCCCTTGTCCTGTGGGCGTCTCCTTCTCCTAGGCTGCAGCGCTGGCCAATCGCAGCTCACAGCCTGGGAGTTTTTTTTTTTCTCCCAGGCTGTGAGCTGTGCGCTGCGATTGGCCAGCGCTGCAGCCTAGGAGAAGGAGACGCCCACAGGACAAGGGAAGACCCGCCTATTATAACTTAAGGAGCATTGCCGGTTCCGACGTTTAGCTTTTTCTGAATGGTTACCATGGCTGCCGGGACGCTAGTCCTGGCAGCCATGGTAAAGTGTAGTGGGGAGCGGGGGAGCAGTATACTTACCGTCCGTGCGTCTCCCGGGGCGCTCCAGAGTGACGTCAGGGCGCCCCACGCGCATGGATGACGTGATCGCATGGCACGTCATCCATGCGCATGGGGGCGCTCTGACGTCATTCTGGAGCGCCCCGGGAGCCGCATGGACTGGAAGTATACCGCTCCCCCGTTCCCTACTACTACTATGGCAACCAGGACTTTAATAGCTTCCTGGCTGCCATAGCAACACTGAACGCATTTTGAAGACTGATCCGTCTTCAAATGCTTTCAGTTCACTTGCGTTTTTCCGGATCCGGCGTGTAATTCTGGCAAGTGGAGTACACGCCGCATCCGGACAACGCAAGTGTGAAAGAGGCCTAAGCCAAATGACCGATATGTGAGCAGCCATTATATACGCAGGTGGGCTGTTTGCAGTTCACACCTGAAGAGGTCTTTGATGCATTGATATAGAAAAGAACAAGCAGACAAATACAACAAAACCCATCTTTAAAGAGGGTTGCTTCGCGTGGACAAACCCTTTCCATATGTCCTATTAAGGCATAAAAACATCTTCTCTGGACCCTCTCTATGAGCCAGAGTGCAGAGCTGCAAAGTATCAGTGTATCCCACTAGCGCGGACCTGTGTCCTCTCTATTCAGTATATTTTCCACAACTGAGCGCAAAAAGGGCTAATTGACCAATATAACAATTCTCTATGATAATGTCAAAGGTGTTTTCTGGGATTTAATATTGATTATCCTCTGATCTGGGGGGATTCGTCATCCCGCACCCTCGCTAATTAGCTTTTCGCTCCATGGCCAGAACTACTCGGCTCCCTTTATTTTTGTGGTGGGCAGAGCTGGGCACTACAGTAACCGCTCTATCCACTACAGAAATAGGCTCCCGAACAGCTAATTGGTGTAGGGTTTCCCATCCCCTGCCGATCAGATATTGATGGCCAAACTGACAGGCCATCAGTTAATGTAAGGTTCACATCTGCCTTTCTGCCTTGGGTTTTATCAAGCTTTTCCATAGTTTTTGCATAAAGAATGGTCTGTTGGCTGCCATTTGGTTGCATTGTACAGTAGATCTGGTGTAATGAAGACATACTGCATCTGTGACCAGAAATGTATAGAAGTCGTCCAGAGGAAAATATATTTATTAATATATACAGTCAGGTCCTTAAATATTGGGACTTCAACACAATTCTAACATTTTTGGCTCTATAAACCACCACAATGAATTTGAAATGAAACGAACTAGATGTGCTTTAACTGCAGACTGTCGGCTTTAATTTGAGGGTATTTACATCCAAATCAGGTGAACGGTGTAGGAATTACAACAGTTTACATATGTTCCTCCCACTTGTTAAGGGAGCAAAAGTAATGGGAAAGAATAATAATCATAAATCAAACTTTTACTTTTTAATACTTGGTTGCAAATCCTTTGCAGTCAATTACAGCCTGAAGTCTGGAACGCATAGACATCACCAAACGCTGGGTTTCATCCCTGGTGATGCTCTGCCAGCCCTCTACTGCAACGGTCTTCAGGTCCTGCTTGTTCTTGTTCCCTTCAGTTTTGTCTTCAGCAAGTGAAATGCATGCTCAATCGGATTCAGGTCCGGTGATTGACTTGGCCATTGCATAACATTCCACTTCTTTCCCTTAAAAAAAACTCTTTGGTTGCTTTTGCAGTATGCTTTGGGTCATTGTCCATCTGCACTGTGAAGCGCGGTGCAATGAGATCTGAAGCATTTGGCTGAATATGAGCAGATAATATTGCCCAAAACACTTCAGAATTCATCCTGCTGCTTTTGTCAGCAGTCACATCATCAATAAATACAAGAGAACCAGTTCTATTGGCAGTCATACATGCCCACGCCATGACACTACCACCACCATGCTTCACTGATGAGGTGGTATGCTTAGGATCATGAGCAGTTTCTTTTCTTTTCCATACTCTTCTCTTCCCATCACTCTGGTACAAGTTGATCTTGGTCTCATCTGTCCATAGGATGTTCCAGAACTGTGAAGGTTTTTTAGATGTCGTTTGGCAAACTCTAATCTGGCCTTCCTGTTTTTGAGGCTCACCAATGGTTTACATCTTATGGTGAACTCTCTGTATTCACTCTGGTGAAGTCTTCTCTTGATTGTTGACTTTGACACACATACACCTACCTCCTGGAGAGTGTTCTTGATCTGGCCAACTGGTGTGAAGGGCGTTTTCTTCACCAGGGAAAGAATTCTTCGGTCATCCACTACAGTTGTTTTCCATGGTCTTCCGGATCTTTTGGTGTTGCTGAGCTCACCGGTGCATTCCTTCTTTTTAAGAATGTTCCAAACAGTTGTTTTGGCCACGCCTAATGTTTTTGCTATCTCTCTGATGGGTTTGTTTTGTTCTTAGTTGTTCTCAGCCTAATGATGGCTTGCTTCACTGATAGTGACAGCTCTTTGGATCTCATCTTGAGAGTTGACAGCAACAGATTCCAAATGCAAATAGCACACTTGTAATTGGCATAATGAGGGAATAACACACACCTGGCCATGGAACAGCTGAGAAGCCAATTTTCCCATTACGTTTGGTCCCTTAACAAGTGGGAGACACATATGCAAACTGTTGTAATTCCTACACCGTTCACCTGATTTGGATGTAAATACCCTCAAATTAAAGCTGACAATCTGCAGTTAAAGCACATCTTGTTCGTTTCATTTCAAATCCATTGTGGTGGTGTATAGAGCCAAAAATGTTAGAATTGTGTCGATGTCCCAATATCTATGGACCTGACTGTATACATATTCATCTGGAATCCCCCGCTGCTCCTGTTCCGACTCTGCCTAGTCCCCATTCAATTTTCTACTTCTTGTTGAGCGGTTGAGTCCCAACACAGGACATATGACTGCTGCAACCAACAGCCCATTGTAACAACATTTTATTTTACTCCTGGAAAATCCTTTTTAAGACTTCCTTGACAGTCGTCTTTAGCATTGTTTGCCACAAAAAAAAAAGTTATACAAACAGGTTGGGTTGGGTTTTTTGAATACTACATGCAATTTTATGGGTTTTTTTCCAAACCAATGTGAATGCATTTTTTTTAAAATGTTTTGTTTCTCTATGGTGATGGAAAAACGCCATTGTGTCAACAACATGGTTTTGTTTTGTTTGTTTTGTCAACAATTTTTCAGAGACAGTCCCCACCTTGCCCAAATTCCCCTACCAAATTTAAAATAAACTTCCAGTAGGCAATAAACGCCTGCTTTACATATTTCCAATAGACTTTCAGCTAACATCTGGAACAGCGACTGGAGAAATATTAAACTAAAAACCTACGTGTGAATCAACAACTCCTTTGAGAGTGATGAGAATGAGCCAAGGATCCTGGTGCAAGATTACTAAAAACATGGCTGCTTTCATCCAGAAACAGTGCCACACCTGTCTTCCGGTTGCATTTAGTATTGCAGCTCCACTTTCCAGTTTTGTGCGGCCCACGGACAGGTGGCACAGTTTCAGTAACAAAGCAGCCATGTTTTCTAATCCTGTAGAACCCCTTCAAGGACATAGATGTCTCGCTCACCTTTACCTGTGCATTGCTAATGTTTGAGACTGCCATGGGGTTGGAATTAATATTTTGTCAATGTATTAATACATGATGCTTTGTATTACTGCTTTATTTATCAGAGGCAAGCCACCATATCTACCTCAAAGAAAATATTTTGCAAACTTACAGTCAAATATATATATTTTAGGTCTGGAACAAGTTTCCCCCCATACACCCCAAGTTTCCGTATTCACAGAGACGTGTTCATTAACCCAGGTAAGAGATGGGGCCCACACTGCTGCGAAGACCATTTATAATTGTATTAGGTATAAACACCCTCAGTGTACCAACCTGTTATGTCGTAGGGGAGCGCCCTTTTGAATGTGACATGTGCGACATGAAGTTTGTTCAGAAATATCATTTGGACAGACACAAACGAGTGCACAGTGGAGAGAAACCCTACCAGTGTGAGCGATGTCAGCAGGTGAGTGATGCCCCAGACCTATCTCTCCATTATTGTTCCGTCACATGAAACTAAAGGAGGCTGGAATATCCTGTATCAAACTTGGAGATTTATTCTGTATAAGCATATGTTGGCTTAGTTGTTCTCAGCTTAAAGGGGTTATCCCATCTTAGACAATGGGGTCATATTGCTAGGATATGCCCCCATTGTCTTATAAGTGCTGGTCCCACCTCTGGGACCCACACCTACAAGGAGAACGGAGCGGGGAAACTTGAGGGCGCACTGCGCATGCACAGCCGCCCTCCATTCATTTCTATGGAGCCGCTGAGCGCTGGCACGGCTATTTCGGTCGGCCACATAGAAATGAATGGGAGCGGTGGCCACGCATGCGTGGTGTGCTCCCATTCACTTCAATGGGAGAAGCGTGGAGCTGCGCCTGGCAGTGGACGGACCGGGGTCCTCCAGCCACAATTCTCCCGGCTCCGTTCTCCTTGTAGGTGCAGTCCCAGATGTGGATCCAGAACTACAGTTGTGTAAATGCACCATTATTGTGTGGTTGGTGAACAGATTTTTTTTTTTTTTAGACCAGAAAATGTTTTCATGTAGTCTGGTCTGTAGACGTATATCACACGTAATCCTACATTCATTATTCTGTGAAAACTGCTGGCTGTCTTTAATTTCTGGATAAGTTATCAAGAAAAAATAGCCAGTTGGCAACCTTGAATGGATGCCATGGTAAATAGTGGTACAATTGGGGGGAGGGGGGAATCAATCTCCAGCACCACAACTCATTTCATACAATCCATTCAATAATTATAGGGTTAGATAAAATTTGTGTACAGCATGTGACTAATCTGAAAAGATTCCTAATTATGTTGGTTTAGGCACCTTTAATACTGCGACTGTACTGCTTGTTGGGCATATGGGTCAACCCTATCCCCCACCCAGTGGAGGCCTATGTGGTCTCCACTGGTCTGAAGTACATTGGTATACCACAGGAAATGCCATAAATGTCTAAGTGCGGATCTCACCTCTGGGAACAGAGACCCGTTGATCACCACCCACAATGGAGACATGGCAGCGCATCTCCATTCATTGTTATGGGACTTCCCAAAATAGCCAAGTGTGCTTTCCTGGCTGTTTCTGGAAGTCCCATAGCAGTGACTGGAGAGAGCTGAACACGACGTGGCTCCGTTTTTGAGATAGGAGCGGGACCTGAACCTATTGGACATTTATTTAATATCCTGTGGCAATGTCATAGATGTCCTGATGGGTATCATGGATACCTATAAGTCTCAGCCTATTGTTGGTGGTATACGTTGCTGCATTGATTGTCATTCTTCTATCTGCCGTAGATGACAAGCTAAAGGGCCATATTTGGCCCCAGCGATTCTGATTATATTATTGCTCTTCTTTTTTTCTTTTCTTTCTTCATTAGGCTTTCTCTAGGACAGACCGCCTTCTGAAACATAGGAGGATTTGTCAGGGGTGCCACACGAAACCTCTCGCATTGTGAATTTCAGTGAAATTTCAGCCGCTCTTCCTTCACTCAGGACTCATTCTCTATCACTACTGGTAAACCACAGAAGTATTGAAGAATTTACCCCCAGACACGGGGCTGGTAACAGCGAGGGCCTACCCCATCATCTTTTGCAACTTGTTGGGGGGGGGGGGGGGGGGGCAAATGTGTTTTATACGAAAGACTAGGCAACATTTCATCACTCTGTCTTAACCTGGTTAAAGAGATTTCATTCAGTGGAATGGACTGATTTTAAAAATAAAAGAAAGAAAAGACCGGCACTCACTTTGTCTTCAAAGGTTTTTTTCTCTTTATTCGCCACGCATAGAACATTTCTATGCGTGGCGAATAAAGAGAAAAAAACCTTTGAAGACAAAGTGAGTGCCGGTCTTTTCTTTCATTTGTACTTGGACTTCGGCCCTGGACACGTGCACCACGCCTACAAACGGAGTGCCGGCTGACCCTTGAAATGATTTTAAAAATAGTCTCCATCCGCTTCCTCCTGTTATCCTGTAGTATCCGTAAAAGAGGACTTGCTGTCTTTAATTGTTCTTCCAATGATATAACAATGTTCAGGCGTTTTCATAGAACTCTGCATTCTAATGGTCCTTCTGTCACTACTCCTGGCAATGTATAAATACAGTGACAACTGGGTTTTACCAGTCCCCTTGTCCCTAGACTCTCTGACTCTGCCCATCCAATGCCGTCACAGTTGGTATGTGTAGGGACAGTCCCTGTAGACAAGGGGCATGCTTACAGCCGCAGGCAGCTGCAGTTTTGGAGCCTCTTTGGGTTCTTCTCCTCCACTCAGAATCATGTCTCTAGCTATTACAGATTATCATATTTGTAGTGGTAGCACCCGCTAATCTTTATCGAATGTAGTGATTATTTTTGTACAGACTCCTATATAATGGTAAAGTATTTTAATAATTTGAATTCCTGAACGTTCGGGGCTTTGGAGTCAAGTGGGCGGGCCTATTAGTGATGGACAGCAGGGATTAAAATGAATGAAACGTAGATTGTCTCATCCCACAAAACGATATATCAATCTGCTCAGCTCGTTCTGCTCTATACCATGCTCCCTGCAGACGGGCACTGCATTTTCAATGTGACAGGTTCTCTTTAATAATACCATATGAAAAAAGTACTGTTTTAACAGTCTTAAAACATTCATGGAAATTTCCATGTAACAAAATATAGATGTTAATTCCCAACCCCCTAGCTTGTTCTCTTCCCGTTCTGGCCAAACTGGCCTAGATTTGTTGATTGTTCTGCATACTCCCATGCCAAGGAGAATGAGATTTGTTTTCCTTCTCACCTCCTTGCCAGGATCCATTGAACACCAACGTATCGTGGAGCCATATTCGCAAAATACAGTTTTAGATTTAAGGGACCAGCTCCGTATTGCTTTTGTAACAGTATAATTAGTGTACGTCATCTTTTTAGAGATCAATTAGACCTCATGATGGGGGTTACATGCGTCACCTCAGTTGGCCACTTGATGTGCAGGGGACACATCACCACCTTATTGAGAACTCTTCCTTGGCCGGTGTTGTGTATTAAAAAAATAATAATAATGCCATGCACGTAAGAAGCGACCATATGAATATATTGCCAATGAGGAAAGTACTACCACTGCAGTAAGTTGGTGTTGGGGCCCGTTCACTTGGCAAATTTTGACACTGCCTTATTGTTTCACTTTAGAGGCAGCCAAGCCGCGAGTGGACAGCCACCATGGCTTCAATTGGCGGCTGTCTACACAGTGCTCTTGCTGTGGTCCCGGCTTTTCTTTTGCCAGGCTGCGAACTGCACCGTTGCCTCTCACAGTGCGAGGCAGACACCAAGTATTCCCACCAGAATTTTGGCATGGTGTCTGCACCAAAATTCCCGGACCAAAATCTGCCATGTGAACAGCCCCTTATATGAAGGCTAGGAGGGGGGATCCTAAACTGATTGAGACGATCTCAGATCATTGCTTTTTTTAGCTGCACACCTTTCTGTCTTGGCATAATCTGGACTACTGAAAACAAATTACAGTAGGACTGCTCAAGTATTTGACAATACTGTCATTGTCATTCTGGCCTAGGTGACCTAAAGCTGTATGAATTCTTTTGTGCAGGTAGTCTGTTTGGCAGACTCCCAAAATCTGTGTCAGCCAGGCCATAGTTTGAGGATAAATTGAACTTCCTTGATTTATGTAGCTGCTACCTACAAATCCTGATATCAAACTCTACTATCGAGTCTTCAATCCTGTTCATTCTATAGTCCCTTAGTTACTACTCTTACCTTATTACAAGGTTTTTTTCTGGACATTAAAAATAAAGTTAATGTGAGATCAGAGTGCTCACATTAATATCATTCAGTCCCAGCATGGGGACTCCGTGGTGATCGTCCAGTTATAGTGCCCTGTACTGCCCAGAGCTTGCATTGTGCTGCCCTACAAAATGCTAGTATGGGCTCTTCTTCAATCAACTTGAGTTTTTTTAATCTGTATACTGTAGAACTGAGACATCCTGAACTTTTACACATTCATTGACAGTCAACTTTGAGATTGTCCAAAAAAAATAGAAAATTTAAAGTGGCAGTTGATGGATATTTATACTGCTATATACCATATTGCCTCACAAAAGTATTAGGTGTCATCATGTTTGTTGATTTTTATTTTCTTAATATTTGAACAGTATAATTCATATGTAATATAGCAAGATGAAATGGAGAAAGACAAGGCCTAAAGGGGTTGTCCGACCAAAATTAATCAGATGCAGCGGTTACTCGGTTAACAAAGATCCATGGCTGCCTTCCCCGCCTAACCAGAAGTAATGACATGCCATTCCCACTCAGAGGTTATATGCAAGAACAGCATATCACTGCAGGGGCTCAGCGGTCGCATGCCGTTCTTGCAGGGATGACCACTGAGTCCAGTTATTGACTACATCAGTCACATGAGTGAGAATGGCACGTCATCAAATCCATGTTCTGACAGGGACCTGAAACACCAGGAACGGGAGCCGAACAGTGCTGTATCAGCGGGACTTTTATAAAATGGGTGAGTCTTTTATTTTTTTACACCCCACACCCTCCTCTGCCTCTGTTGAATTTTCCATTTCGGTCATCCCTTTAAGGCCTGTCAAGCTTCCTTACACCTTTTCTGTCCTTGATTCAATGGCAAAATCTGATTAAACTGAGAGAGACTGGTTGCTAGTGAAGGTACTGCCTGACAACCCCATTGAAAAGACTATGTTAGGAATACTTTGGTGACTGAAGAGGATGGCGAGAAGAAGCTTGCAGGCCCCCACACCATTCTCCATCTTGGGCTATGTTTTTTATTTTTTTTGCTACTAACCTTGCAATGTTTCATTATGTGAAAGGGAGTCCAAAACTGTAGGAGAAAAGTATTAAGACTGGCATTTCTTACATCAATCTTAATAATAAACCCCACTGGCATATCATGTGCCAGAATTATTAAGAGAGTCATGTGTGCCAGGGAATTAACTTTATGCCAGCAAGGGAGCACTTCCCACGCCATGCCTACTTTTTGTAAATGTAGTTAGGCTGATGGAAAAAGAGCAAAAAGTTGCAAAGTTTGGCACAAAGCTGGCCGAAAAGAATAATACATTTCCCCCTAAGTGTTTTTTATTAACTTTTTAGTTTTTTATATTCTTCCACAACGACAGACTTTCCTGCTCCTTTTTATTGCACTACTGCAATTTATACAATAAAAACCGCAATCACAATTGCTCCAAAGCTGTGACAAAAACTATGTGTAGAAGGAGACATTGCAAATCCAATTGGTTGTGTTTTTAAAAAATTATTTTGGGTGGAGAACTCTATTTTGTACAGGAATATAAATTACTTTTTACATCTGTAGATATAAAGAAAAACACGGTACCATTAGTAACAGATTTAGTGTAAGGCTACATTCACACGACCGTATGTTTTTTGCGGATCCGTTGTAACAATGCCGAACCTTGTCCGCAAAACGAACAAGAATAGGACTTGTTCTATTTTTTTTTTTTTTTTTTTTTGTGGGGCTACGGAACGGACATACAGATGCGGATAGCACGCGGTGTGCTGTCCGCATTTTTTGCGGACCCATTGAAATGAATAGGTCTGCATCCTATCCGCAAAAAAAAATGAACGGACACGGAAACAAAATACGTTTGTGTGAATGTAGCCTAATGTATATAAAAGAAATGTCTACAAGTGTGTGTGACCTAAAGGAGGGTTCAGTTGTATGATATGCTAAAGACAGAAATAATGTATGACCCAACGACAGGTCTACTTGACATGGATATATGCTTTGAGCAGTTGCTTTATCACTTAGAGGTCTAGGAATATACGCTGTTCATGTTTCCGCAGGTACATGTAAAGATGAAGACCTCTTAAACCTTTATTGATAGACTAAAACCCTCTTAAAACTATACGTCCAGTCTCCTGCGGGGATTACCACTCTCTTACTCTTCGTTGCCTCCTTAGCAACAGACTACAAATTAATACGGTCAAAGTGACAGTTTGTGGTCTGTTGCTAAGGAGTTAACTGTACAGGAATCTTGAAGGGAATGTGTCCTTAGAAAATGACCTATTGTGTTTAAATCATATTTTCAGGTAAACATTTTTTTTAAAGAACTTGTCATGTCAATATCTATTTTTAAAAAAAACTAAAATATTGTGGTTTTCGCACTGGCGATTTAAGCCTAATAGGCGCCTGTTCTTGTTTTGTACAGATCACTTTACTGTAGTTTACTGCTCGTCGTCACAGATAGAATTGCTATATATATATATATATATATAGATCAACAACACGTGATCCACCAGTCACAATAGGTGTTATCATAGCTTATCTATTCCCTCTGCGCCTAGAAAAACGCTCCCATACAAGTCAATGTCCTGTCTATTGTGTCAGTGGCCAATGTTGGGTGACTGCTGAAAAGCATATTTATAAATGCTTAAGAACAGGTCAGACAAGATGGCTGCCCCCATAAACTTAATCATGAAATATTACATCAATTTCATTGAAATCTGTAGGCTGCCCATATACCTGAACATGCTGGGTCCTGGGACCAAAGCAACTAAACATTGCAGTGGAGGATCCAACAGGAACAGTGGATCCATCCCAGACCAGGCAAACCCTTCAAGTGACGAGACCTCCATCTCAGCTAGACTGAACCTCTGCTTTTAGCAATCTTCACTGCCGCATTTATGTTAATTTAGTAACGTATGCTGAAAATTCTTTGTTTTACCTTTTTTACTGTATTTGTCTGTTATTGTTTTATTGAATTTAATGTGCTTCGGCACTACTACTGTATGTAATGGACTGTAGCTTTAAATCTGAAACGTGAGATTTAATGCTCTGCATTTTTTTGTATTATGCAGTAATTTGCATTTTTTTTAAATGTTACATGACCTTGGTTATAATTTTTCAGATAGTATCCAAACTATTCCTCTATTTCTAAGCAGGTTGTGGCTATTTAACCCCTTGTAACAGACCGCAGGTCACACGTCTCTGTATTATTGTATGACTACTCTGATTGGCAGTGAGCCACTGACTGGGCATTCAGCTTTTCAGGGGCTGCTTTAACCTTATTTTGTCTTATATTAAGGGATACAGAATCATGAAAGTAAGCGTTTTTCACACGAGCGGATTGCGTGCGGGTAATGCGCTGGGTGAAAGAGAGCCAAGCCCTGTTCCGGACAGCAGAGACACGGAGCATTAACATGATTGATAATGCTTTGCCTCTCTGTGATCCTTTTTTACTACAATATCACAGTGAGATAAAGTTGTCCCCGTGATTTTGTAGTAAAAAGATCACGGAGAAAGAGCATTATCAATCATGTTACTGCTCCGTGACTCTGCTGTCCGGAACGGGGCTTGGCTCTCGTTCACGCAGCGGATTACCCGCACAGGATCCGCTTGGGTGAAAGAGCCCTAATACTTTAAAAGGGTTTTCCAGGACTACTAAATTAATGGCCTATCCTTAAGATATTTGATTCTTCTGTCTTTTGGCACCCTACCCAATTAGCTCTTTGACAGTGCTATGGTTTTTAGAATGAGTGCTGTGGCCTGTTTATTGTCTACATTGCTCCATACACCTGCTTTCTGTACATCGTATTGCTCTGTATATTGCATCTTTGTCCCTTTAAAGTCAACATGCTGAATGAAACTAGGTTGCATTACCTAGCACAGAGGCTGCTAAATGTACAGTATGTTGTGTGTAGGAGATGTAAGCGGCCGCTAGACTCATCTGAGCATCATAGTCCCCTTAAACAACTGTATGGCGGTAATGTGAAGAGTTGGACCCCCACCAATCTGATATTGATAACCTATTCTATGAATAGGCCCTTAGGCTTGAGCGAATCGACCTTCAGATCATAGATCCGTAGTCGATTCGTTCAAAATGCTGTTTCCGTACTTCTCGGTGATTTCCTACTCTATTCCTATATGCGTATTTAAAAACAATTTTAAATAGCAAGCCCACTTGGGATTGCTATTTTAAATTGTTTTTCAATACGCAGTTATGAATACAGTAGGAATTCAACGAAGTCTCGCACGACTTTTGGAAGAACTTTGGCTCTACGGAGCTAATACATTTTAATGCTGTACGGAAACTGTATTCTATGATCGGAAGGTGGATTTGTTCAAGCCTATAGGCCATCAATCTTCTAGCCCTGGAAAATCCCTTTAAGAGGGATAAAGTGCATGATGCCCATCAGATCACAGTATTTTTTTTTTTTACCTTTACAGAAAAAGAAAAAAAACTAAACTAAAATTGATATCTATGGGCAATGATTTTTATTTCCTATCTGTTCTACACAGGTTTTTTTTTTTTTTTTTTTTAAACATGTTGCCCATTGTTTTTGTACTATGTCAGTGTCCCGTGTGGGTAGATGGAACCAAGAGCTCTATTCCACACTTAAAGAGGTTTTTCACTCTTTTGATATTGGGGACCTATCCTTCAGATAGATCACCATTATTAGATTGTGGGACTCAACACCCGGGACCCCACCAATCAGCCGTTTTTGGCAGGTGCCAGTGCCGGAAACACAACAGTGAACAGCACGGGAGGCAGGAGGCTTGGTCTAGCGCACTGTAGCTCAGCCCCAAGGATGGTAGGTGCTGATTATTGGGGGTGCCAGTTGACGCACCCCCACCGTTTTGATACTCATAACCTGTTTGGACCTTTCCTAAAGAGTGGAAAACCCCTTTAAAGAAAAACACTGTCATGCCACTGTTTGTTAATCACTGCCTGCATCATATTTTCCTAGAATTTGAATAGAGGGATAGTTCTGTTATATTACACTGAGCAGTCTGATGTACTCTACTCTTGCCTCCTTCTGCCGGTGTATGTAGAATATTTAAATAAAGATTGTTTTTTTTATATTTACTGTGTTATGTGGTATGTTCTGTAACGTACATAAATATATTCTACACATCATATAAACTAAGCATTTCATAGAAGTGTCAGACACAGGGGTTTCTTCTTTCTTTCTACTAAACACCCAACTATGTTCTGTATTCACCTGGTTGTTTAAAGGGAGTCTATCAGAAGTTTTGACCATACTAAACTGCTGACAGCACTAAGTAGGGGCTTGGAAGAGCAGGACAAGCTTACCTTTTGTAGAAATTTTATTATGCAGAGTAGTGTGAATATAAACTGCCAGATTCTGCTCCTGCAAGTACCCAGGAGGCAGAGCTTCAGTGTGTAGTGCTCTCTGCATTGAGCTGCTTTACTGCCCCCCTCTGCTCGGAGTATAACCTTTATTATCCAACCGTGAGATCACTACAGCAGAGAAGAGGAAAAGGGCAGTGAGGCAGCTCAATGCAGAGAGCGCTTCTCATTGAAGTGCTGCCTCCTGGACACTTGCAGGAGCAGAATAAAAGTGTATCTAAACCTTCATATACACTTACAATCTATTCTAGATGTGGGGAAATAGTTTTTATATACTTTTATTATTAAAACATTTTTTTAACTTTTTCTCATGAATAGTGTTGAGCGAACTTGTGTTTTAAATTCGGCGTCTAAAGTTCGGGTTATCAAAGAATCGCGTTATGGATTTTGCTACCACGGACCATAACGGAATGTAGAATCCATAACTAGATTCTTCGATAACCCGAACCCGAACTTTAGACGCCGAACTTAAAACACAAGTTCGCTCAAAACTACTTGTGAACTAATAGGAACCTTTGTTCTGGAGTACGGAACCCCCTGTGGGTGCACTGAGCGCTGTGCAGGCTGGAGCATGGCTGCACTGCCTGTGCGAGCGCTGCTCTTCTCAGGCTGGGCATTGATGTGTCTGGCCGGCTCCCTGGTGAAATTGATAGCATTTTAGGCATTAGCAGAGGAGCAATGTGCTGTGTGAGGATACCCTGCACTGCAATGTTTTATGCAGAGGCTCCAGCAGTGCCCAGCAATAACAGGCAGGAGCAGCGATGTGCTGTGCAGAGCTCCTGCCTGTCTTCGCTACGCTCTGCTGGAGCCTCTGCATTGAACATCGCAGTGCAGTGTGTCCAGAACTGATATTCTATGGCAGAGCTTTCAGCGGGAGATACAGGCTGGGAGATGTGCTCTCATCAGGACAGTGCTCAGTATCCGTACACCACATACCTAGCTGTAGTGTACGGATTCTCTATGCGCTATAGTGATTCAGGAGGCCTCTTGGTTGTAAAATTAGAAAATTAATACATGCACTAAATATAATTTTACTATTATACTTCATTTCTAACACTTTCAAAACAATGTACCAGAATTTTTAGATTTTAAGCTTTTACAAGCCCTTGAGAAGCTTTTATAGGACGACTACATAGTTAAGGAAACATCAGTGTATAGTCAATTCATACAGCAAATAATATTCCCTGATATTACTTTCCTATTGGAGAGGTTCAGCTGTGGTATCAAAAATGGCTGTTAATTGTAGGGCTTAAAGGGGCCCTGTCACTTGCACTGTGCTGCCCTCACAGAGGGCATAGTGTAGTGCAGACCCGCTGATTTCAGCAGTCTGTCACTTCTGTGATGGCAGTCAGTACTAACATGCCAAACCGTGCAGCTAACGCTGCGGGTGAGATATGTCCGATACTGCTTGTTGCCCCTCCCCCACCTCCTGCTTTTGCAAAGGTAGGAAACCTGTCAATCATCCTCCAGAGGCGGGTCACAGTGGGGACAGCAAGCCTCATCAGACTCATCCCCCTCACTGACTGCCGTACCATTAGTGACAGACCTCTGAAATCTGAAGATCTATCACTACACTATGCAGCATAGTGAAGGTGACAGGTATCATTTAACACAGGGATGCCCAACCTGTTGCCCTCCAGCTGTTGCAAAACTATATCTCCCAGCATGCCTGGAAAGCCCACAGCTATATATGCTGGGAGTTGTAGTCCTGCAACAGCTGGAGGGCTGCAGGTTGAGCATCCCTGATTTAAATCATCCACACAACTACCAGAAGTGGTATTGCCTGTCCCAGACCCCAAGCTGTGTGCCCAGAATCTGCAATGAGAGACATGCTGTTCCCCCTTGAGTTGATGACAGTTAGAGGCCTTCCAGGATAATAGAGGACGTTCCTCATTTGTGACCTTCAATTAGCCGGAGCAGAGAACAGCTACAAAGTGCGTCCTTTGCAGTGGAGGGAATGTCACATCTGTGCTTTTCAGTGGACTCTGTTTAATGCTTGATTTCTCCTGTGGAGGCGCTGCAGGCAAACTGAACACTTGCTGCTGGATTCCCGTACATTATTGCTGGGGGTCCTAGTTTGCGATCATCCGGGTGGCTCTTCTAACAAAAGATCCATTTGAAGGTAGTTTGTTCTTCTGTGTCCAGTGGATATTACTGTATTTTTCATGACAATTTTAGTCCTTGTGTTTTGTTAAAGGGAATATTAATTATTAATATTTGGTATACCTACACCAATTCTGGCACTTTCCTCTACAGTGTTTCAGCATGGTGTTGGAGATCCGTTATGTCTACATGTTCTCTGAAACCCTTGTGAATTTCTCGAATGTTGTTGGTTCATGTATTCTATTAACACTCTCTTGTACTTCCCAGGTAAGGAGATGCTAATTATTCTTGCAAGAAATGTGGGTTTACCACAGTGGTTATAGCACTTTTATAAAGTGGGTTTTGGGCCTGTAGAAAAAAAAAAGACATGACTTAAACGTTTTTACTGGCACAAATACTGAGGCCGAACACTAGATGTCATAGGAATATACTAATGTGATTGTGTATAGTGCCTCCTTTCTTGCCTTGATTAGTTTTGTCCATCACATGGTTATGACCACTCTGCAATCCTGCAGCGGTGGTCGTGCTTGCACACTGTAGGAAAAAGCAGCAGCCTATGCGCGTTCCCGGCACTTTTTCCTATACTGTGCAAGCATGGCCATCGCTGCTGGATTACAGAGTGGTCGTAACCCCTGGATACGAGCAGTGTATAATGTGATGGGAAAAATAAATCAAGCCAGCAGAGGAGGCAATATGGATAATCACAATACATTAGTAAGTGCCTCGTATTAACTTTCTCTACATGATAAATGCCATTTGCAGAAGTGGGAGCTTTCTCTTACAAATGAAGTTCTGCAGCAGACAATTGTGCCAACCCAAGTGTACCCCCCAAAAGCCAACCGCACTTTCTCCCCAGTGTCAGCCAACCAGCATAGGTAACAACTGATAGGTGATACTGAGGCTACTGTATGTACCTCAAGGCAACATGGCTCCTATTCAAGAATTGGAAAGGGGTATATAAAATATGTATTATGTTTAGTATTGTGGAGAGAGGAAGAAAGGCAGTAGTAAAAAAGTTTTCCTTCATTATAAAAAGTTTTTCTTCAGGGTAAAAACCAAATAATGTAAAAAGTCAATCATCTTTAGGGCACATGAACAGAGCTTTCGGGCACTCAGACCCTGTAGAGCAGCATGCAGCGTCCCAACAGGTCCTTGTATCAGAATCGTAGGTACTCCATGTGCCACTGTATGATGCCCCTGTTAGGCACTGTATTCTTCCTCCAAAAAAGCATAACATACCTCATATAACATAGTTTAATAACATCATTGGGAGTGTTCCTCTGTGTGGCCCCTTATAAAATCAGAGGCACAGTATGGTGCCTACAGCAGGCTATGGGGACTTACAGATCCATTCATCACTGATCCATAATACAGCCATGAGCATGAAGCCTAAATGTATAATTTATTTGATGTAATTTTGCATAGCGTTATCAGTACATAATGTATAAGGAGCTCTGGTCTCTGTCATTGTGCATGGTGCCCTCATTGATCACTATAAGTTATGATAGTATTATATAGATACTGACATCATTCCACTGCTCCTGGTGTCGTGCTTTCATGAAGCGACGGTACTCCTGACGGTCATACACCTCCACGGTGACTCGATACACAATAATAATGAGTAACCCAAAGGAAACTATACCCAGAACCAAGCCCAGGATGAGTTTCTGTCTATGATCTTGGATCTCTGAAAATATAAAAATAAAAAGGTTGTTTCCAGCAGTTCAAGACTTAGCGAGTTTTATAAATATAGCAGAAATTAAATAGAAATCTGAATTTTCTTTACTTTTACACACTTGATCATAAGATGCATCTAGGTTTTAGATAAGAAAAATATTTTTAATCAGACCCCAATCTTTATCAGACTTCAGATCAGACCCCCCAAAAGGCTATTTCTCATCAAGATAAAAAACTGGGGCAGATTTACTAATCCTATAGAAGGTGTAACCTTAGACTGGCTGCCTATACCTGGACCAGATTTATCACAGGGGCTCAAGCTTGGACAATAAATATGGTACATGGATAGACACTTTTGTCTAATTCTATACTATATATTGGTTGACCTAATTTAAGACAACAATTTACCCCCAGAATTGTTGGCCAAATTTTCCTTTAAAATGTTGCATATTAGGCCACTCCTCTTCCCACAAAGATACCGCTTTTCATTAAACCACCACTCCTTGTGCTATTCGCAGATAACTTCTCTAAACTAAGATGTGCCACATTACTCCACATTCTGGTGCAATATACTCCAAAATCTAGGTGCATTGAGCTCATGGCAAACAGGAAGATTGGGAAAAGGGTGGGGCTTAACACGTAATTCACTTTAATAGACTCAGAACACTGTAAAAGAGCTGGAAGCTTAAAAAAAACTTTTGCAGCTTCTTAGAAAACCTCCCCCTGTATGTGTGCAGGGATACTAGGCAGTACCAGGGCATTAACACTACAGAAAGTGCTACCAAGCCTTCCTAGGTGCCTGGATGTCAAGTTTGCCTATATAAGTGTCAGGGATTTCTCACTGTATATATAGACAAATTTGACATTCATCCATGTTGGATACATGGATTACAAGTCTTGTGGAGGTGGACACACTGACCATAAAATGTTACCCTTACATTGTGCAAGTAACCTAGCTTTCCCTGGACCCTCACTATTTAGGAATGGGGAGGGGGATTTATCTTGGTATATTTTGTTTTCTGCAGTCTATTACAGTTCTATATGATGGTAACACAGCTTTCCTAGGACGCTGAAAGGCAAATCTGCCTAGCTATTGCACTATTTGAGTGAGGACAGGGATTTATCTTGATAGATTCAGCATTCTGCAGTCTTAGGGCTCTTTCACACAAGCATGTCCCTTGCGGGAATCGCGCTCCGTGGGAGAGAGAGATTGTGCAGTCTGGACCTCAGAAGTGCACTGCATTATTATGATTGACAATGCTATGTCCCTCTGCGTGACCTTTCTGTAACAGAATCATACTGACAACTTTATGTCAGTATGATTCTGGTACAGAAAATTCACAAAGGGGCACACAGCATTATCAATCATGATAATGCCGTGCAGTTCTGTGGTCTAGACCGCACAATCCCTCATCACGGAGCATGATTTCCACAATGTACACTCTCGTGTGAAAGAGTCCTTGCTGTTCCACTTGGTGGTAACCGAAATTTCTTATGACCCTGGAAGGCAAATCTATTTAGCTATGGCACTATTTAGGAGTGAGGAGGGGGTTTTATGTTAATAGATTATGTATTCTGTAGACTGTTTTACAGCTCCATGTGGTGGCTATGAAATAAAGGAGCCAGCCCTAGGAAGCAGGTAAGTTCACACTTCAGTTATTTCCATCAGTTATCGTAAGCAAAAGCCAGGTGCAGGTCAAAAACATAGAAAAGGTGCAAATCTTTCTATTATACCTTACCTCTGAGTAGGCTTCACTACTGGTTTTGGCTCAGAATCACTGATCCAAATAACTGAGTGTGAACTGAGCCTAGGTATGCTTTTCTTCACAGATCTGCTCAGGTAGATGAGGGCTTGCCAAAACTACCTCAAAAGGTGCACAACTATTTTAAAGTCAGGGTAGACATTATTTGCATTTTAGTTTTTCTAAACGTGTTTTCTTATGGTGAAGGTCATATCTATTTGGTCTACGAACGAAGCACAGATTTTCAATTCAATTTACTATGAGAGATTTCTCTTTTACTAGAAATTAAGGGAAGGGAAGGACCAACTGCTCAGTCTGAGCACATCCCTGACTCAGAAACTGCTTGTCACTCCTCCAGGCCATTCAGTTGAATATCATTTGTGGTCAGGGCTCCGATGGGAGAATGTAACTCCTACCTGTTGATGTATAACTAAAGCGGTTAGATTTGTGCCGAAACCGCGCCGCTGTGGGGATACCTGAAGGAGGGCATCCCCTTGGTGTGAGAAACTGAGGCTGCGGGTGGGAGTGTTGAAATGACGTTCGTTGAGGGAGGGGGCATGCAGCCCTGATTTAGGCAGCAGTGCCCCTCCCACAAATACAGGCCAATGAATCGGCTTTAAAACTAGTCTGTCTGCATGGCCTACTGTCATACTCCACCCTACAGGATGTGATGTAGGAGGACTTCCTATCTGCTCTTCAACACTTTCAACAAAAAGTAAACATTTGATACACCATCATCATCACCTTGCTTTTCCTTTACAAGAATATGAACTAAATCTCCATCCTCTGTGACGTGGAAAGTTATAAGTGAGTCTTCCCCTTTCTCTTGGCACCAGACGTCCTTCTCCTTCCCCCTCCACTCTGAAGCTTTCAGCATGGTGACTTTGACATGGCCACAATATAGGGTGCAGTTCTCCTTCAGCAGTTCGGTTGTAAACGCCTTACACTCTGCACATGCACTGCAAGAAATAAGTAGAAAAAAACATAACTTTGTAGCTATGATTTATAGTTACCTCAAAAATGAAATTAATTTAAAGAGAGTATGTCACCAGGAAATTCACAAATAAACCAAGCACGCTGCCTTGCGGGGCCAGCTCAGCCGCATGTAGTGATATCACTTGATTTCACTTAGTGATCTGTTGCTTTATTCTGGAGAACAACGGCTTTTGAGGGTGTGACACAACATGGCTTTGGTTGTGTACCGTGCAGTTGACCAGTCTGTAGTGGGCTATAATTAACCGCTTGCCGCACACCTAACGCCGAAAGGCGTCATTGCTGCGGCGCTCTCAGGCTACACTAACGCCGATTGGCGTCATCTCGCGTGAGCCGAGATTTCCTGTGAAGGCGCGCACACAGGATCGCATAGTGCACAAGTTCATCTACAGCCTGCCGGCCGCGATCATTGGCTGGCAGGCTGTGGATTTTTTAATCGACCAATGAAATGGTTATGTCAGACGCTATTTTGAAAATAGCGTCTGATATAACTGCTACCTGCTCCTCTGGTGGTCCCTTTTGCTTGGATCGACCACCAGAGGACACGGGCAGCTCTGTAAGTAGCACCAAATCACCACACTAAACATTAGATATTACTCTGTCATTTATTAACCCCTTATTTAGCACCTGATCACCCATATTAGACTCCCTGATCACCCCCCCTGTAAGGGTCCCTCATCCCTGCCAGGTAGTTAGCTACTTGCTAGGTAGTTTAGCGCCCAGCCCACCGCACCGCAGTCACTGATTAGTCGCGGATTAGCGTCATCGCTGTCGCTAATCAGCACTAGTACTATATAGTATCTGTAAGTGATCAATACTGATAGCAATCAGATATATATCAGTACATTAGGGTCACCTTAGGTTCTACAAAAAACGCAGTGTTCGCCCGATCAGGCCTGATCTTGTGCGCACACTTGCGTTCAGTCCGCCCCACCGCAGCAGTGACAGAAATTATTTTTTTCTGATCACTGCAAAAACACTGTAAAATCGCTGCGCTGCTATAAAAGATCACTTTTGAGCTTTTTGGATCTTTATTAGCGATCGCAGCTTTACTTCGCAAGCACTCCTTTTTACTAGGTAGGTTTTCTCTTTTTCCCAGGTAGTCTCAGAGGAATACCCCCTAAATTTAGTGAACCCAAAATGTCAAACAAGGGGTATTCCGCTGAAGAGGCCTACAGGATTCTGGCCGTGATGGATGAAAGCGATGGGGACGCCTCATCCGCTGAATCCAGTGGTTCAGAATATGAACCTGTAGACAGCAGTGGCACTCTAACCGCTAACAAAGATGACGAGGTAGAGGTCCCTGCTACGGTCAGGCGTACCCAATCCCATGTCAGAGTTCTGCATACCCTGCATGATGATCCTCATTTGCAGCAGAGTGGTGCTGGCGCTGATCTTGTTTATGGTGCGGCATACACCAGCAGCGCAGCACACCCTGGGCCTTCTACCAGCACTGCCGTATTCCCTGGTGAAGTGGCGAGCACCAGAAGGGCAGTTCCAGCTGGTATGGTGGCACGTGCAATAACTCCCCTGTCACAGCCACTGCGTTCACAGGCCCGTGGAACCCTTAGTCTCCCAGAGGTGCTGGCAAATCCTAATTGGCAATCCCCTGCTTCCGCCGCTCCCGTATTGCCCCCTTTCACCGCCCAGTCTGGAGTTCGCGTGGAGACGGCTCATTTAGGATCGGCTCTTCAGTTTTTTTAGCTGTTCTTCACCGCGGATCTCTATGACCTAGTTGTGGCAGAAACCAACCGCTACGCCACACAGTTTATTACCGCCAATCCGGAAAGCTTATATGCCCAGCCTTTCCGGTGGAAACCAGTCACAGTTTCCGAGTTTAAAATTTTTTGGGGCCTTCTCCTCAGCATGGGTCTAACTAAAAAAAATGTATTGCGGTCATGTTGGTCTAAAGACCCAATACATTACATGCCCATGTTCTCTGCTGCAATGTCCAGGGCACGTTTTGAGGCCATCATGTGCTTTATGCATTTCGCTGACAATAGCACCTGTCATCCAAGAGGCCACCCTGCTTATGACCGGCTCCATAAAATTCGGCCCCTCATAGACCATTTTTCATCCAGATTTGCAGATGCGTATACCCCTAATCAAAACATCTGCATAGACGAGTCCCTAGTACATTTTACCGGGTGCCTTGGCATAAAACAGTACATCCCCAGCAAGCGTGCCCGGTATGGGGGTCAAACTGTATAAGCTCTGTGAAAGGGCCACAGGCTATACATATCGTTTTAGGGTCTATGAGGGAAAAGACTCAAAACTGGAGCCGGTCGGATGTCCTGACTACCTGGGGAGCAGTGGCAAGATTGTCTGGGACTTGGTGTCACCCTTACTCCACAAGGGGTACCACTTATACGTGGACAGTTTTTACTCAAGCGTGGCCCTCTTTCGGCACTTACATCTAGTCGGAATTCAATGCTGTGGCACCGCGTGACCTAGTCGCCGGGGCTTCCCCCAACGTCTCGTTAGTACCCGACTTGCACGGGGAGAGAGGGCTGCCTTGTGTGACCAAGAACTGCTCGCGGTTAAGTGGAGGGACAAGAGGGACGTTTACCTTCTGTCCACCATTCACGCAGACACGACTGTACAAATTGAAAGGGCAACTGGAGTCATTGTGAAACCCCTCTCTGTCCACGACTATAACCTTCACATGGGAGGGGTGGACTTCAATGACCAGATGTTGGCTCCCTATTTAGTTTCCCGACGCACCAGACTCTGGTATAAGAAGGTGTCTGTTTATTTGATCCAATTGGCGATGTATAATAGTTTTGTTCTCTACAGTAAGGCTGGGAGAACAGGATCCTTCCTAAAATTCCAGGAAGAGATCATTTCGGAAATCCTGTATCCAGGAGGGTCCGTGCCCCAAGGCCCTGATGTAGTGAGCCGGCTACATGGCAGACACTTCCCGTCTGTCTATCCTGGTACCCCAACTCAACGTTCCCCAAGAAAAAGATGTCGTATCTGTAGCAGGGGTGGAATAAGGCGTGACACCGCCTTTTTTTGTGCTGACTGTCCTGACCAGCCTGCCCTATGCATAGGGGAGTGTTTCCGCAAGTTCCACACTCAGGTACACTATTAGCGTAGGGATTGCGTACACAGGACAGGCACACAGGGGTCTTAGGGCCCATTCACACAGAGCTGCCACAAACCTCTCCTTTAACCTGGGACAAAGTGCATAATGTACTTCGCCACATCTCTGGGCGATTTGCGCTTTGAACATTGTCCCAGGTGGAAGGAGAGGTTTGTCTTATAAAGGTAAAAAAAAAAAAATAATCACCGGTAAGCCTTTTTTTTTTTTTTTTTTTTTTTTTTTTTTTTTAACCTTCTAGGTGGATCAAGCGATCAAGCAGCTGCAGCACTGATGTGCATTCTGACAGAAGCATTGCGCTGCTGTCAGATTACACAAAAGTCGGTGTATGCGGCGCTGCAAGACGAGATTTCTCCTCTGCAGTAAAAGATAAGTTTGCCAAGGCATATGAGCTGGGGAAGTGGCGGTGTTCATATGCTTTGGCAAACACTTTGTATATATAAAAATAAAAATAAAAATCCCGGCAATGATTTATTCATCCACATCGATTGATGTGAATGGAGAAATCTGGTTTGCCAGGGCATACCCCAAGGTGCTCTTTGGAATGTAGGCCCTTTGCCCACCTAGGCTGCAAAAAAGTGTCACACATGTGGTATCGTCGTACTCAGGAGAAGTTGGGGAATCTGTTTTGGGGTGTAATTTTACATATACCCATGCTGGGTGAGATAAATATCTTGGTCAAATGCCAACTTTGTATAAAAAAATGGGAAAAGTTGTCTTTTGCCGAGATATTTCTCTCACCCAGCATGGGTATATGTAAAAAGACACGCCAAAACACATTGCCCAACTTCTTCTGAGTACGGCGATACCACATGTGTGACACTTTTTTGCAGCCAAGGTGGGCAAATGGGCCCACATTCCAAAGAGCACCTTTCGGATTTCACAGGCCATTTTTTACAGATTTTGATTTCAAACTACTTCTCACTCATCTGGACCCCTAAAATGCCAGGGCAGTATAACTACCCCACAAGTGACCCCATTTTGGAAAGAAGACACCCCAAGGTATTTCATGATCGGCATAGTGAGTTCATGAAAGTTTTTATTTTTTGTCACAAGTTAGTGGAATATGAGACTTTGTAAGGAAAAATAAAAAATAAATAATTCATAATTTTCCGCTAACTTGTGACAAAAAATAAAAAGTTCTATGAACTCACTATGCCCGTCAGCGAATACCTTAGGGTGTCTACTTTCCGAAATGGGGTCATTTGTAGGGTTTTTCTACTGTCTGGGCATTGTAGAACCTCAGGAAACATGACAGGTGCTCAGAAAGTCAGAGCTGCTTCAAAAAGCGGAAATTCACATTTTTGTACCATAGTTTGTAAACGCTATAACTTTTACCCAAACATTTTTTTTATCAAAGACATGTAGAACAATAAATTTAGAGAAAAATGTATATATAGATGTCGTTTTTTTAAAAAAATTTAACAACTGAAAGTGAAAAATTTCATTTTTTTGCAAAAATTTCGTTAAATTTCGATTAATAACAAAAAAAGTAAAAATGTCAGCAGCAATGAAATACCACCAAATGAAAGCTCTATTAGTGAGAAGAAAAGGAGGTAAAATTCATTTGGGTGGTAAGTTGCATGACCGAGCAATAAACCGCTAAAGTTGTGGAGTGCCGATTTGTAAAAAAGGGCCTGGTCACTAGGGGGGTATAAACCTGTGGTCCTTAAGTGATTAAACTAATGAAACCGAGCTGTTTAATTTGTTTGTATTGTTAATGGCGGTGCAAACCATTCAATACTGAGCAGCCATTAACAAAGACAGACTAAAAAATGTGGACTTCATTAGTTTAATCAGAGCCCGCTGAGGCCATAGGGATGCATAATACTCTAATGCAGTGTGGCCGCATCACAACTGGAACACGACTGCGCCGTTTGGTTATACCTTAATCACTTCTGTGTTCAGACATTGTGCTACTTAAAGTCGATGCCTACCATTACATGTCATGTGTATATTTTAGATCGTAAGAAATGAAGCATATTTGCTATTTACATGCTGTTACAAAAGCCAACAGGTACAGAGTTATGACTTTTACTTAGTATGGCGCTACCTGGTGTTCAAAGCATATAGCAATGTGCATGTCCATCTACTGCACTTCGTATTGCTGGTCAGGCATGCTGCCACTGGCAGGTTTTTGCATAGTGATCTTATTTTCACTGCACAGCAGGTAATAGAAATCACATCCTTCCCTGTCTTCAGTACAGTTGCTTATAAAAGTGTGTCTCTTCCTTGTAGAAAGATATTTCTATTATCTGCTCTGCTGTGAACACATCGCTGTCATCACTATGCAGAAACATGGCTGTGGGAAGGATGACTGATCATGACCAGCAATACTCAGCTCAGTACATGGACATGCATGTTGCTATACGCTTTGAGCACCAATTGGTACCATGCTATGTAAGTAAATGGCATAACTTTTTGCTGAATCATTTTTCTAACGGCATATACAGTCAGGTCCATAAATATTGGGACATCGACACAATTCTAAATTTTTTGGCTCTATACACCACCACAATGGATTTGAAATGAAACAAACAAGATGTGCTTTAACTGCAGACTGTCAGCTTTAATTTGAGGGTATTTACATCCAAATCAGGTGAACGGTGTAGGAATTACAACAGTTTGCATATGTGCCTCCCACTTGTTAAGGGACCAAAAGTAATGGGACAATTGGCTTCTCAGCTGTTCCATGGCCAGGTGTGTATTATTCCCTCATTATCCCAATTACAATGAGCAGATAAAAGGTCCAGAGTTCATTTCATGTGTGCTGTTTGCATTTGGAATCTGTTGCTGTCAACTCTCAAGATCATTAGGCTGAAAAAACAAAACAAACCAGAGAGATAGCAAAAACATTAGGCGTGGCAAAAAAGAAGGAACGCACCGGTGAGCTCAGCAACACCAAAAGACCCGGAAGACCACGGAAAACAACTGTGGCGGATGACCGAATAATTATTTCCCTGGTGAAGAGAACACCCTTCACAACAGTTGGCCAGATCAAGGTAGGTGTATGTGTGTCAAAGTCAACAATCAAGAGAAGACTTCACCAGAGTGAATACAGAGGGTTCACCACAAGATGTAAACCATTGGTGAGCCTCAAAAACAGGAAGGCCAGATTAGAGTTTGCCAAACGACATCTAAAAAAGCCTTCACAGTTCTGGAACAACATCCTGTGGACAGATGAGACCAAGATCAACTTGTACCAGAGTGATGGGAAGAGAAGAGTATGGAGAAGGCAAGGAACTGCTCATGATACTAAGCATACCACCTCATCAGTGAAGCGTGGTAGTGTCATGGCGTGGGCATGTATGGCTTCCAATGCAACTGGTTCTCTTGTATTTATTGATGATGTGACTGCTGACAAAAGCAGCAGGATGAATTCTGAAGTGTTTTGGGCAATATTATCTGCTCATATTCAGCCAAATGCTTCTGATCTTATTGGACGGCGCTTCACAGTGCAGATGGACAATGACCCAAAGCATACTGCAAAAGCAACCAAAGAGTTTTTTAAGGGAAAGAAGTGGAATGTTATGCAATGGCCAAGTCAATCACCTGACCTGAATCCGATTGAGCATGCATTTCACTTGCTGAAGACAAAACTGAAGGGAAAATGCCCCAAGAACAAGCAGGAACTTAAGACAGTTGCAGTAGAGGCCTGGCAGAGCATCACCAGGGATGAAACCCAGCGTCTGGTGATGTCTATGCGGTCCAGACCTCAGGCTGTAATTGACTGCAAAGAATTTGCAACCAAGTATTAAAAATTGAAAGTTTGATTTATGATTATTATTCTGTCCTATTACTTTTGGTTCCTTAACAAGTGGGAGGTGCATATGCAAACTGTTGTAATTCCTACACCGTTCACCTGATTTGGATGTAAATACCCTCAAATTAAAGCTGACAGTCTGCAATTAAAGCACATCTTGTTTGTTTCATTTCAAATCCATTGTGGTGGTGTATAGAGCCAAAAATGTTAGAATTGTGTTGCTGTCCCAATATTTATGGACCTGACTGTATATGGCAAATATGCTTCATGTTTTATGGTTTATAAAATAAATATGATATATAATGGTGGAACAATCCCTTTAAGGGTTATAAGCTAGCAATGTGGCTCTGTGCAGTCCCAGCTAAAACCTTGTAGTTACCTGTACTTCTGGCATGGCGTCTGGCATCCAGGGCAGTCGCTGCACAGCTTGTTGAAGTACCCCTTGTCACAGACACATTTGCTGCATTGGCACTTTCCATGTCCACTGCATATACCATTAGGTGTCATACAAGCGCCGGTATCCAGGCTGCAGCCGCATGCGCTGCCGGTGTAGTTGGAAGTACACTTACAGGTACCACAATTACAGACTCCCCTGCTGAGACCTGAAAATGAAGGAAGAACATTTACCTATATCCATGAGAATTATTCTAGCTACCAATGCTTGCCATAAGGAACAAGTCCTGGTCATAATGGGATAATACTCGGGTTAAAGGGGTTTTCCTGATATTGATGACCTATCCTCAGGGTAGGTCATTATCCAATCGGTGAGGGCCTGACACCCTGCACCCACCCCACGATCAGCTGATAACTGTGGCCACTAGCATTCTGAACTTAGCTGCAGGCGCAGCTCCAAAGTATAATGGCCGTAACCCAGCCCGGCCACTGCACTTTTAATGGAGCTCTGCTCCGTTCAGAGTGCTAGTTTCTTTGCAGGAGGGTGCAGGATGGGGGACCCCCAGAAATCATATATTGTGACCTCAATATTAGGAAAGACCCGTTTCATTTTCTCCTTCATATATTTTCTTGTAAGCGCTTTCTGAAATATTCAAAAAGTCATGGGGGGGGGGGGGGGTGAATACTTTTGCAAGGCACTGTATCATATATATGATGCACACTGGCCATCTGCTTTGAGAACCCACCCCTGATATACCACTTTCAACTGCAGATTTGTGTCATCTCAACAGGTTTTACTGACAGTCTGTAGTTTGTGTCCCAGTCACAGACTACCAGAACCAGTACTTGGAAGCTCACCCAGCTACTCTGCTTTTGGACCACTCTCCAGGGATATAGAAGGTAATTTTTTATATGAAGTATTTAGAATGAATTCACAATGGGAACTGTTTCTTCATTTACCTCCACATAGCTGTCCTTCATATCTTTCACAGCTCGCATCATCACACTCGCAAAACTGTCCTCGTACGTGCTTATTGCATGCGCAGCGCCCACATTCACACTTTCCACGTCCATTACACGTCAGTGAGCCATTGATGCAGCCTTCATTGGAATCATATTTGTTTTGGTGGCATTCACAGTGTTTTCCTTTATAACCTTCCACGCAGCTGCAAAAGAAGAACTTCACTGAGTAATATGGAATCCATGGGCTGTAGACGTGACAGCTTCTGGTATTTAGGAGCCCCAGCTGGTAGCCTCCTTATTCTGTAAGGTTACCATCCTAGAACATGTATATGAGTCAGAAGTTCAGCTTTTACTAGGGGTGCTACATGTTTTGGGGTAGGGAACTCACTATTGAGAAGAACCATGGAACAAGTGACCCTCACAAAAACTGGCTGCACATAAAGGAGAGCCATCAACCAAATTTAAATATTAATTTTATCTTCTCCTTTTAATTTTTACCTTGGGAAGTGCAAATACTGCAATTGGCCATACACCTTCCAGACTGCATAGAGTAGAATTACCAAAGAGAAATATAGAAGAGAATTTATTAAGACTGGTGTTCCATATGCAGGTCTTGGTATAAAGTATACCAGGCATGGTCAACCTGCGACTCTCCAGCTGTTGTAAAACTACAACTCCCACAATGCCCTGCTGTAAGCTGATAGCTGTTGGCAGTTTGGGCATGATGGGAGTTGTAGTTTTGCAACAGCTGGAGAGCCTCAGGTTGGCCATTCCTGAAGTATACCCCAGCTTAAAGGGGATGTCCCACAAAAATATTCAGCAGTTTTGAAACCAGCATCTGGACGTGAATACTTTTGCAATTGCATGTAATTAAGAATTGAGTATAGCCACTGAGTTATTCAATAAAATGTATCTGTCTAGCGCCACCAATATTTGTTTTTTCTTATTTCTCTGTCCACCTTGCTGAGAAGGACACACATGCTCAGTTCCATCCTTCAACTGCCTCCTGCATTGTGATAGGGAGAGAGCGAGGAAGAAATAGCCTAGAAGGAGAGCTGAAAAAATAGCTAAGAAGTGGGCGAAACATTGCATGCATTTGGGTTGATTGTAATTGGACCTCCATTTATGGATTTGGGATGCTGCTTCCATTCTTTTACGTCACCCCCTGAGTTGCCAGCTTGAATATATATATCTAGCAGAGCGATTGGAGCAATGAATGTGGAGATCTCTGGATCCATGTGAGGTACAGGGCTGGTTCTAGCTTTGTTAAAAAGAGATTGTCATGTTCTATATGATGTCTGATTTTTCACATTAATCATGGGATAACCCATCTAATGTGCCAAATTTTTGGAAAAGTGGCAAGCATGGTATAAAAAAGTTGCATAATTCTGTGTAAAATGGGGCTTGTGCAAACATTTGAGGCTTTTCTATGCCAGAAAACTGGTATAGAAGCCTTCATAAACTCCATCCCAAATGAGTCTTCAGGAAACCTTCCATCCCTTTTTGTAAAACCTGTTCTTCTGGGAAGTTCTGGCATCATGTCAATGCGGCCATATGACTGTACTTGTGTATTCTGCACACACACATCTGTGCATGTACAGGTGCATCTACTGGCTAGAGTTCATGGACAATAATAGTTTTTTCATACAATCAGTTAGCACAGACATGGCCAAATTCAACCTTGATTCTGATTTTTACTTGAGTAGTTCTCTTATCACCTGCAGATGCCACAGCTGTAGTTTCCATAACCCCCAGTGCAGTAACTGGAGAAGGCCTCCTCCTCCTTGCAGTCACAATTACATACAGGCTCAACGTCCACATTTATCTCTTCGTTGAATCCCAGCACCCTGAGCTTGAAGCTCTGGAGTCCATCCTGGCAGGTCTTCTCATCCATCCATAATGTCACGTTAAAATCTACCTGTGAGAAAAGTCAGATTTAATCTCTGGTTCCTTACTATTTCATACAAAAAACAAGATCTGCCTATACATCAAAATCCATCTAGAGGAGGGGAGGGGTGCAGTTGTTTGTAATCTGCGACCCATGATGACTCCCACAGCCAAGAAACCAAAAAATCGAAGACAGACTGCAAATCTTACTAGGAATTGGTCCGGATCACCTTGTCAAATGGAAAGGATGAATTCCTTTTTAAGCATATTTTCACCATAGAATACAATTTTTCATGTAGAATTAAAGTGGTTGTCCCACAAAAAATATTCTCCAGTTTTCAAACCAGCACCTGGATCTGAATACTTTTGTAATTGCATGTAATTAAAAATGTAGTATAACCATTGAGTTATTCAATGAAATCTATCTGCATAGCACCACCTGCTGTTTGCTCTTTTTCGAATTTCTCTGTCCTGCAACCTGAGATGGAAGCACATGCCCAGTTCCATTCTTCAACTGCCACTAGCAGCGGCAGACAGAACAAGCCCTCTGAGACAGGACATGTCCCCATGATCTGCCAGCTTGAAATAAACCTAGCAGAACAATTGGGGCAATGAATGGGGAGATATCTGGATCCATGTGAGGTACAGGGCTGGTTTGTCATGTACTATATGATTAGGCTTGAGCGAATTGACCTTCAGATCATAGATCCCAAGTGGATTTGTTCAAAAACTTCTTGAGATGTTAACGCTGGTTCCGTACAGCATTAAAATGTATTGGCTCCATGGAACCAAACTTTGTCTTGCCCAAAGTTGCGCTAGACTTCAGTGAATTCCTACTGTACTGTATTATATCTGCGTACTTAAAAACATTTTCAAATAGGAATCCAAAGTGGGCTTTGGTACTGACTGGTACCCCAATACCAAAGCCCACTTCGGATTCCTATTTTAAAATGTTTTTAAATACGCAGCTAGGAATATAGTAGTAATTCACCGAAGTCTAGCGCGATCCATGATCCATAGGTCCATTTGCTGAAGCCTATAAATGATCTCAGTTTTTTTTTGGTTTTTTTTATATAACTCCGGTATATTTTCAGAATTTTTTCAAACAATAGATATTTCAGATTAAAAGAAGATGCAGAAGATTTGGCTCATGTGTCTGTGCATGTAATAAGTGTTTCCAGTGCATGTGTCTGGGGCAGCAGCCCCCTGGTTAATCATGTCATAGCCACCATATTGATTGCCAAGGTACGCGACAGAGACCAGCATCCACTATTTCCAGACTGAATCCATGGGCAGCGGGGGGCACTGAATTGGGGTGCCCTGGTAAAAAATAAGGGGTCTTGGGGATTCTTATGCTAGTGGCCAAAAATGGCATTTTAGGCATTTGTTTAGAAAGTGGCCAACCCCTTCAAAGGGGGTTTCTAGGGGGATATTATTCATGCAGGCTCATGTCCTGAAAAACGCTGCAGCTCACACCTCCTACACTGAAGGGGTTAACACATTAAAGTGCAGTGAAGGCCTAATGCTTCCTCAAGATTAAAGCTGTTCATGCTCTTTCCTGTATTAGACATCCACACGGCACCTGTAGACTGCCAAGAGGCCATGCTGGAGGCGCACACACTGAATCTGTGCAAAAAGAACACAGGGAAGATTTATCAAAACGGGTTTAGTTGCCCATAGCAACCAGTCAGATTCCAACTTTCATTTTCAGAGCTCGTTTGGAAAAAAGAAAGAATCAAAATGATTGGTTGCTATGGGCAACTAAGGCTACTTTTACACTTGCGGCAGTGTGATCCGGCAAGCAGTTCCGTTGTCGGAACTGCCCGCCGGATCCGCCGATCTGGATGTGACTTAAAGCATTTGTGAGACGGATGCGGATGCGTCTCTCAAATGTATTGCAAGAACGGATCCGTCTCTCCGCTTGTCATGCGGACTGACGGATCCGTCATGTATCTTTTTTCACATTTTTGCTGGTCTGCGCATGCGCAGACCGGAAGGACGGATCCGGCATTCTGGTCATTTGAATGCCGGATCCGGCACTAATACATTCCTGCGGGGAAAAATGACGGATCCAACATTCAGGCATGTCTTCAGTTTTTTTCGCCGGTGATAAAACCGTAGCATGCTGCGGTTTTATCTTTTGCCTGATCAGTCAAAATGACTGAACTGAAGACATCCTGATGTATCCTGAACGGATTACTCTCCATTCAGAATGCATGGGGATATGCCTGATCAGTTCTTTTCCGGTATAGAGCCCCTGTAATGGAACTCTTTGCTGGAAAAGAAAAACGCTAGTGTGAAAGTACCCTAAGCCAGTTTTGATAAATCTCCCCGAGTGTTCATTTTGCACAGATTCTGTCAGCACACCTCCATTTAAAATTTGAGACACAAATATCTATCTCGTATCTATCTATCTATCTGTCTATCTATCTACCTATCTATTATCTATCTATCTATCCATTTACGTACCATTTGGTTTATTTTGACCCCTGAGCACAGACCGTGTGGCTTCCCTTGCTTCGTCAAGTCAGGACAATGGGAATCATAGGAGATGTGAATTCCTTTTGGTAAATTCACATGTTCCAAGTTCACCGTGGATGACAAATTCTGAAAAGAAAGACAGAATTAGCTAAAATCTGTAAATTCTTTTCTTGGCTCTTCCACTGTAAAGTATAAACTACCGTATTTTTCGCCGTATAAGACGCACTTTTTCCCCCCCAAAAGTGGGGGGAAAATAGCAGTGCGTCTTATACGGCGAATGTAGCTGATTTTGCCCAGTTTTCAATGATACACCCGCCGCGATGCCGCGCGGCGGGTGTATCAGCTGTGAGGGAGGAGGGGCTGGGGGCGGCATCTGCATTAATAATGACAGCGGGGCCCGTGCAGTGACTATTCTACTACACGGGCCCCGCTCACTGTATAATCATATCTCTCTAATAGTTAATTGTTGTATGCATGTAATCGCATAATGAGCGCTAATGAGCGCTGTGTATTACCGTACTTAAAACTAGCAGCGCTCGCCGTTCGGAGCAGAGAGGAGGCAGGAGGCAGGCCGGGAGGACGGGCACTTGCAGCGTGAGTCATACGTCACGCGCCTGCACCGCCCACTTATGAATGAAGCAGGCGGCGCAGGCGCGTGACGTATGACTCACGTTGCAAGCGCCCGTCCTCCCGGCCTGCCTCCTGCCTCCTCTCTGCTCCGAACGGCGAGCGCTGCTAGTTTTAAGTACGGTAATACACAGCGCTCATTAGCGCTCATTATGCGATTACATGCATACAACAATTAACTATTAGAGAGATATGATTATACAGTGAGCGGGGCCCGTGTAGTAGAATAGTCACTGCACGGGCCCCGCTGTCATTATTAAAGCAGATGCGACCCCCACCCCCTGTATTGAGGGTCACTCACTACAGGGACACTTATGGAGGGGATCTGTGGATGACACATAGCAGAAGATGCTATATATGTGTCATCCACAGATCCCCCCCATAACTGTCATTCACAGATCCTCATCCTCATAACAGTGCCATCCAGAGAGGATCCCCCATAAGTGTCACCCACAGATCCCCCATAAGTGTCACCCACAGATCCCCCATAAGTGTCACCCACAGATCCCCCATAAGTGTCACCCACAGATCCCCCATAAGTGTCACCCACAGATCCCCCATAAGTGTCACCCACAGATCCCCCATAAGTGTCACCCACAGATCCCCCATAAGTGTCACCCACAGATCCCCCATAAGTGTCACCCACAGATCCCCCATAAGTGTCACCCACAGATCCCCCATAAGTGTCACCCACAGATCCCCCATAAGTGTCACCCACAGATCCCCCATAAGTGTCACCCACAGATCCCCCATAAGTGTCACCCACAGATCCCCCATAACAGTGTGTCACCCACAGACCACAATTAGTTCAAAACCCACCAAAAGTGCACCTTTTGGTTCAAAATATTTTTTTTCTTATTTTCCTCCTCAAAAACCTAGGTGCGTCTTATAGGCCGGTGCGTCTTATACGGCGAAAAATACTACTCACATTGTAGGCTTGAGAAATCAGATTAACCACGTTGCTGGAATCTTCCTTTAATTCGCCCACTGCAGATTTAGGAATCAGCTCACTTAGCCCCTACAAAGACATAACAATACGGCCTTCTGCATTCTGTTTCACAATGATGTTTTATCCTATTTTTGACATGTTATTCTATGAGGAGTAGTGCAAATGTCAAAAACCTAGCAGTAAATGAGATGGTGTTACAGTGATTATTGCAGTACAGCTCTTACAGAACCCCATCATTTACGTAGCTCAAGAAAGAATCTACTGTTATATCTAAATACACACTTTGCTGAGCTGAGTTTGTCATCTGGCCCTACTCTGTGCACATTTATCCATAATGACTTGATAATGACACTATACAAAGGAAAATTGTGTGTATTAGTAGGTTGAACATTTTGCCATGTTAATGCGGTACATTTGTGAAAAGTTTAAAAAGTGCCACTTTCACTATTGCTACATCTGTATATGAACTGTATACCTAGCAGAACATTTTGCAGTGAGAGATCTACAGAGTAATCACGAAAATGAAATTGTATACTTAAAGGGGTTCATCTCACACCTTGATGCATATCACTTGGACCTGCACCTATCTGACATAGATGGCATATCACTAGGGCAGGGATGGCCAACCTGCGGCTCTTCAGCTGTTGCAAAACTACAACTCCCAGCATGCAAAGACTGCCTACAGCCGGGCACGGTGGGAACTGTTCTTTTACAACAGCTTGAGAGACGCAGGTTGGCCATCCCTGTCCTAGTGATATGCCATCTATCTCTGAGTTGAGCCAACTGCATTAAGGCTATGTTCACATCATATTTCCATTATCTGCTTAGATACACTAGAAAACATATATGGATGCCAAGACAAGGGCATAGACGTCAGTATTAATCCAGAGCATAGCACCCCTAGTGGTCAGTCTGATGCTCACTAAATCCCAGACTGGAAAGTCAGTGGCAGTGAAGCCCAGTTACTCCTCCTAAATAGATGTCTTTTTTGTACGCACCTGATAGGTGGGGAGGACATTACTTGTGACCGCAAATATAGGTTGAATATTGGCTGCTGTAAGGATCTGCGAAAGATGCCCGACTGATGGATAATCCTGTACAAGAGACACACGGAGAATGAACGGTTTCTTCCAGTCCAGAGGTTATAATGGGCATATTGAGGACTAGGGGTATAATGATTAGAATAACTCACAAACATATTACTGTTGTAATACTCTCCATTCTCATTTAGGTGGCAGTGCCCATCGGTGGGGATATAGATACCACCCAATTTACCATCCCCTGCCATGTGAAAGACATCATCAGAGGCAAAGACCAACAGCCGCGTAACGTTCCTCCAGCCGATGTGATCCTGCAATAGAGATTTCATTCATAGAGGAAGTGATCTAGTATATCTGATAGACTACCATAAAGGGATTGTCTAATGTTCTATATCTTACTTCAGCCTTTCATGAGCGCAGTGTCTATCCATGAGCCCACAGTATGTAAGACATTGTCTATGGCTAGGAGCACATTTATTGCAGAGATCGCAGACAATTCACAATCTTTCTTGGTCTTGCACATGTTCTGTTATGCAGTCTAGGTACTATTTACCCTCTTACAGTGCCTTGAAAAAGTATTCATACCCTTTGAAATTTTCCACATTTTTTTATATTACACTCACAAACTTAAATATATTTTATTAGGATTTTATGTGATAAACCAACTCAAAGTGGCAAGTATGTGTAAAGTGAAAAGAAAATGATACGTTTTTCAAAATTGAAAAAAAAATAAAAATCTGAAAAGTGTGGTGTGCATATGTATTCAGTCCCTTGTACTATTATAAATAAAATCCAATGTGACCAATTGCCTTCAGAAGTCACCTAATTAGTAGAGTCCTCCTGTGTGTAATTTATTCTCAGTATAACTACAGATTTTCTGTGAAGGCCTCAGAGGTTTGTTAGTGAACATTAGGGATCAAACAGCATCATGAAAACTAAGCAACACACCAGACAGGTCAGGGAAAATTGTGGTCCACTGGCAGCCCGGCAAAGTGAGTACTAATTAAAGAAATAGCCAAGAGGCCCATGGTCACTGTGAAGGAGCTGCAGAGATGCACTGCTCAGGTGGGAGAATCTATCCACAGTTGTTTGCAGTTTGCCACAAGCCATGAAGGGAACACAGCAAACATGTGGAAGTAGGTACTCTGTTCAGATAAGGCAAAAGTTGAACTTTTTTGGCCTAAAGACAAAACCCTTATGTGTGGTGGAAAACTAACACTACACATCACCCTGAACACACAATTTCCACTGTGAAACATGGTGGTGGCAGCATCATGCTGTGGGGATTCTTTTCTTTAGCAGGTACAGGGAAGCTGGTCAGAGTTGATGGGAAGATAGATGGAGCTAAATACAGGGAAATACAGGGAAATCCTGGAGGAAAACCTGTTAAAGGCTGCAAAAGACTTGAGACTGGGGCGGAGGTTCACCTTCTCGTAGGACAACTAAACATAACATACAGCCAGAGCTACAATAGAATGGTTTGGATCAAAGCAAATTCATGTGTTAGAATGGCCTAGTCAAAGTCCAGATTTGATAGTTGGTGTTCACAGATGCTCTCCATCCAATCTGACTGAGCTTGAGATATTTTGCAAAGAAGAATGGGCAAAAATTTCAGCCTCTAGATGTGCAAAGCTGGTAGAGACATACCCCAAAAGACTTGCAGCTGTAATTGCAGCAAAAGGTGGTCCTACAAAGTTTTGAGCTGAATACCAATGCATGCCACACTTTTCAGATTTTTTTTTAATTAAGAATTTTGAAAACCATGTTTCATTTTCTTTTCACTTCAAACAAACTTGCTACTTTGTGTTGGTCTATCACAGGGATGGGCAAACTGTGGCTCTCCAGCTGTTGTAAAACTACAACTCCCAGTATGCCCAGTCGGCCTACAGCTAATAGCCTACAGCAGGGCATGATGGGATTTGTAGTTTTACAACAGCTGGAGAGCCGTAGTTTGCCTATCACTGGACTCTATCACATAAAAGCCCAATAAAATACATTTAAGTTTGTTGGTGGAGTGTGAAAAAAATGTGAAAAGGTTCAAGGAGTATAAATACTTTTTCAAGGCACTGTATAACTGCTGCTTATAGTAATGTTTGATCTTTTTTTTTTCCCACAGCGACTTAGTGATAAAGGTCCAAAGACCAAAACGTAATTTTTTATTTACATCACCCCATATTGGGTATACATTGCCTCATTTTAATTTTCTATGTGTGTACATTTTTTCATAATTTTTTTCACAATTTTCCACATGGTAATATACGGTAACTTCTTAAGACCACTTGAAACTGTGAGCATTCTAACCAAGGGCATACACTGATCCTATAGCAAAACTTGCATGGGCCACCCATTCAGTTTCCCAGTATGTGTGTGACAAACATTCCCACGTAGTGCAGAATACCAAGCGCGACTCTCCAAATTATTATTATTATTTTTTTTTAATAGCCCTCCATCTCACCCTTTTCATACAAATTCTATGTTTAGAAATATGTAACAGATGCTTTATAAATATAGTGCTTATTTTCAACATCATATTTCTTTATATTTCTCAATGTATTTATATATGGTAACGGCATAAATACAGTGATAAATCTTCTGCTTCGCTGAACATGGTAAAACTGGCTGCCTGCAACCACCACTCAAGAGAGCTCAATGCATAGAAATGTATACAGTTTCAACTGACTTCGGTGGAAGCTGTAAATCATCACTTTGTTCTGAGCTCCCCCTAGTGGTAGCTGCTGGATTGTATCTATTTTTGGAGCAGAAGAAGTATTTCAACACTAGGCTTCCTTCCCCTGGCCTCCATTGTAGGTACTAATCCAAAAAATTTACATTCTTGCAGAAATTTGAAAGGTTCATAGCCAGTCCAAGCTCTAAACCACTAAATCTGTCTTCTAACCTTTATCTAATGAAGACCTCATGCTATGTATCAATGTAATGGAAATCTAGTTCGGACTCTGTGCCAAATTTTAGTCAATTATTATCAATAATTTAGTTGTTGTTTTTTTTATTTATAATAAGACTTTTGTAATATTCTAAAATTAGCAATTGTCCGTAAAATTCGGTTTCTATAAATTTCTATAAATTTTGCTATTGCATCCATGGGCACCAACGCTTTTGAAAAACTCCCACTACAAATCCTACATTTTCTTCAAACAGCATCAGTGTAGTCACATGTTCTCTCAGCTATCTCTAGTACTCCTATAGAGAATGAATGGAGTAGCAGGGTGCATGCTCAACCTCAGTTTTTGTGATTGGTGGTGGTTCGATTGGTTGGACCCCACCAATCAGATACTTATCCTGTGGTTATTGGATATCTTTATATCTTGGCACAAGCCCTTCAAAGAGGTCCTGTCATGCCCTCCAGACACGGTGGCCACCATTTCCTGACTGTAACTGCCATTCCATGAACTCCAATGCTGTAAAAAACAAACAAAAAAACAGCACCAGAATCTGTGGATTGGTGGCTACAGCCAGGTAATGATGGTTATTTTTTCTATGTGACATTTCTTTCAGTGGAAAATATGTGGTACTGTACTTAAAGAGTAACTAAACCTTTGACTAAAATTTTAATAAGATGTCCCTAATGCCCTAATAAAAGTTTTTCTAATATACTTTATTAATGGATTTTGTATTTTTCTTAGTCTTTTTACTACCTAAAGTGCACCATTCCCTGTGCACTTAAAATTCAGTTCTCTTCAGTTACTCAGTATTCTATGCCTTGTGTTCTTACAGTGCACACAGCTGCCTGTAGTATGGCATCAAATCCTCCCTCGGGCGTGTCCAGATTTCCTGAGATATTCTCAGCACTGACTCGTTGTTGGAATAAGGTTAGATTTGAAGTTAAAGACAGGACGTGGCGGTAGCTGAAGGGCGGCTGACAGCTCTCTGTTCGGGATGGACAAGGATTCTGCATGTGCCATTTCATGGTGTTCACAAATGGTAACACTGTCTTATCCACGAATGAGCCGAAACCTGCATAGAAAATGTATAGTCAGAGACACATACACCACTGGCACAATTCACAGACTTCCCATTACAGCAATGTTTTACGTCACAGAGTTCATTAGTGACTGGACCATAGGAAGTTCTGCATGTAAACTTACTGCCAGGATGCAGTAATGGTGAGGACATCGGATAAAAAGTACTAACATGAAAGAAGGTATATAGGGCAAAAATATAAGGTGTTTGGACAGATATAAAACGTTCAATATGAAACCAGAGAACAGATTTAAAGATTTATTCCATTGCTACCATAAGTGGCAACCATAGTTCCCACGTTATTTATACATCTCTCCATAACTTACTTCTTCCACACTTCTGTCCTGTTTGATATGCTGATGCATTAAAGGGCTAACAGATTCATGGCCTTTGCTAGGAATAGGCCAAACTTTTTAATAGAATGGTCCCCTGCTGATGATGGCATTGCTGGACCCCTTAAGCATATCAGAAAAATAGTGTAGAAACCGAGACATAAATCCATTTAGTACCATGTAAAACAATGCTGTTTCAAAATCAAACCCTACTGAGAGACAATAGAATGTATCCCCGCTCAGCCAGATGCTTAGTAAACTACAATAGTCTGATATATATCAAAATTTACAATAGGTAATTCAGAGATACAACCATTCTTTACCACTCTTGGGTCCCACTTATATGTGTAGATTACCAGCCAATAATTGGAATGAATGTTCCTACAAATGCTTGATCTTGAAAACTGGCCCATGTAAATGTGCTGCTGATCACTCGAAAAAGAGCAAGCCCTCTTTCATTGGGTCATCCAGATGTTTATGTGACAAATAAAGTGATCATTTGCCAGCAACACATTGCCCTGTGTAAACGCTCGTTCAATAGACCTTCCATACAGTGACCTAAATCATTGTTTGCCATCAGCAGATTGTGGCGTTTCAATAAGGCTCCGGTGCCGACAAACAATGATTCTGTATGGGGATGAGCGATGGCATTAGCAGCAGTCACTCTTCCCTATACTATGGAGATCGCTGCATGTAAATATAATGGTCTCCTCCACTGACTAGCAGGCAATTGCTGGGAAGTAACGCTTCCCTCCTGACAATCGTCTGCTAAATTGTGCAGTGTAAAGGGGCCTTTAGCTATTGCCATTCTCCTTCCAAATCTTTATCTGCAGTTAAAGGAGAATCCCCCCATATAATTAAGATGGCTCCTAAAAAATTGGAAATTGGCGGGTTCGTCCGTTATATATCTATACAGCCATTTAGTAGGTACCAGTGGCGTAGCATTGGGGACGCCGGGGGGGGGGGGGGTTCCGTTGCTCTTGGTGCAAAACTGCAGGGGGCGCCAGAAGGGCCACATAGTCAATTAGGCGAGGTGAGGAGATCCCCTCAGGCGGTGCGGCCCTGGTGACAAGTGGGCCAGTGCATCAGAGGCCGGTGTCTCTGACGTCATCGCGCCGCCTGAGCCGTACAGCGCGGGACCCAGGCCGGAAGAGGCCTGCATCGCATTGCTGCCAGCCTAATGGAGGTAAGTATAAGTGTTTATAAGTACAAGTGCGCTATAGGGACACTTGTTACTGGCACATTATTGGGGGGCATCTATGGGGGCACTTCTTATTGGCACATTATCGGGTGGCACTATGGGGGAATCTACTGAGGCCACAAAGAAGGATTATTTTATATGGGAGGCACTATGGGGGAATGAACAATATGGGGGCTTTTACTGAGGCCACAAAGAAGGGGTATTTTATATGGGGGGATCTGTATAGGGGCATTTTATACTGGGACACATTATGGTGGGTACTATGGGGAAGGGGGAGAGGAGTACTATGGGGTCATCTACAAGGGGCACTTAGAAGGTGCTATTTTATACTTACAAATTATGGGGGACACTGAGGACATCTACTGGGGCACTATATATGGGGAATTTTATACTGGTACATTATGGGGGGCACTAGGAGGAAGGGGGAGAGGAGCACTATGGGGGCATTTACTAGGGGCACTATATAGGGGTATTTTATACTGGCACATTATAGGGGCACTATGGGGACATTAGCTCAACTGGGGGCATTAAAAGGGGGTATTTTTTGCACTAGCACATTATAAGGAAGCATTTTTTGTACTGTCACATTATAAAGAGAATTATTACTACTGGGGGGCATTATGGTGGGCTTTATTACTACTGGGGGTCTATGGGGAACATGATTACTAGTATGGGCACTATGGGAGCATTATTACTTCTGGGGCACAGTGGGGACATGTTGGGGGCACTGTAGGAGCACTATTGCTACCATGTGTGCTCTAGCAGAGAATTATTACTATTGCTGGGACTTTTGGGAGCACTATTACTGTGGGGGCACCTTGGCACAGTATCAGCTTACCACAATTATTTTTGGGCGACGTTATGTTTACACTATTAGTGTCAGGGGCACTATTTGCTGGGGGCAGTTATTTTAGGACAGTGTGTGGAATAATTATTGAAGGGGGCATTATCTGTGTGGCACTAGTATTTTCAGCAGGTTTATCTGTTTCTGCAGTATAGTATTGGGGAGTACAGCGGCACAGTATTGGGGGTGGTAGGATTATTTGTCCAGAAGATGGGAGGATGATGGAAAAGTAGTAAACCGAGATTTTTTTTGTCAAACTGCAGAGACGAGAAATGGCTGAAAAATGGTGGTCTGGTCTGAAGGTCTGAAAGGAGAAGATGAGGAAAGAGAACATCTACATCAAAGAGACGTCACTGGATGTAAGAGGTATGGGGCGCTGTATTACCCTGTATGTTCTGTAGTAATGGGAGGGGGGATATAGAATTTGGCCCACCCTGTAGCAGCCTGGCCCCAGACTTCAGGTCACACTGTGCGTGTTCTGAATTCTGGGGGCTCACACCCATCTACTACATTATCTGTCCTCAGAGAGTCATCACTGTGTTATCTGTGGTGTTACATAGGACTGCAGGTGACATCTACTACATTATCTGTAAAAAAGAGGCGTGGCCACAGGTTGGGGGGGGGCACAATACTTGGCTTGCCCTGGGTGCTGGCAACCCACGCTATGCCATTGGTAGGTACACATCAATAACTTGTGAATAAACAGTATTGAATGATAATAATCTGGAGGTAAGTATTATTTTAATATTTCATGTCTTTTATTGAGCACATGGAGTAAATCCTGTATTACGCTGAACCAGCAAATGTTCAATTGTCAGGCAATCCAAATCTTTTGATACGTTCAAAAATTCTCGTTTTCAGGCGACAGGGCGGGGTGTCTAATAACGATTTGCAGTTGGCAAACCACTAGACAGCATGGGGACCAGCTATGGCATAGAGATCTCTCATCCCTGTGCTGCAGAGGAGATCACTGCATGTAACAGCAGAATTCTCCTCCGCTATCGAGCAGGCGATTGCCACGTGGGAACACTTCCCTACCGTCAGCCGGTTGCAACATTGGGCTGTGTAATACAGCCTTAAAGGGGTGGTCTTATCATAGACAATGGGGGCATATCGCTAGGATATGCCCCCATTGTCTTATAGGTGCGGTTCCTACTGCTGGGACCGGCACCTATATCGAGAACGGAGCCCCGCAAAGTGGTGGCTGGAGGACTCCGGTCCAGCCACCACCAAGCCGGCTCCCTATAGAGGTGAATAGGAGCGTACCACACATGCGTGGCCCCCGCTCCCATTCATTCAATAGCCAGTGCTCGGCTATTTTTGCCAACCCCATAGAAAATTAATGGGGGCGGCTGCACATGAGCAGTGCACCCTCCTTCACTTGCGGGGCTCCATTCTCAATATAGGTGTGGGTCCCAGCGGTGGGACCCACACCTGTAAGACAATGGGGTCATATTCTAGCGATATGCCCCCATTGTCCATGATGAGACAACCCCTTTAAACATCTCTGCATTAATGACTTCTGCAAAAGCTTACTGGCAGAAGGAATTTCAATTAAAGAGATAAGATTAGAAGTGTGGGTTTTACAGGTTCCTTGGCAATTAAATAAAGGCATACAAAGCCTGGTTAGTGAAAAATCTATTGTTCTCAAGAAAGATTGGTTAGCGCGAACCATGATTTCATGCGAGCAACTTTCAGAAGACTTCAAAACAGGTATTATAAAGAGTGATGCTGCTGAAAAATTATTGCTAGAGACCTGGATGTACATTAATCCACAGTTATACAAATGTATCTACTGTAAGAAGGTACCTGGAATCATTGTGGATGGAAGGTATGTGTCTACAAGGTTCCTGGCCTCGGTGAAATAAGAGCTGGTATTTTATGTGTCAGCAGCAGCTATTGCTAATTGACACCTAAAGATTTAGCATGGCTGTTATAGCTGATCCGGGACGGCTCTTACTGGGAGTAGTCAAAGTGCTGGGTGGGTGACTACTCCCCATGTTCCAGGCCAGGTTTTGCCAGGCATAAAATCCAGCCAGCACTGCCAGGTGTGTGGATTTACCTCCCTCTGACAGTGGAGCTCAGGAGTCTGTGTGCTGTGAACTGAGGGCTGTGCTGGGATTTGAGGTTTTAGCCGGGCTGGAGGACTCAGGCCCCTCTATAGGCAAACAGGCCGCCTATGGACTTGATGATGCTGAACGGCTAACAGTGTGTGAATTAACCCCCAGGAAAAAAGGTGACTTTTATTGTTTATGGACTTTCCTTGTGTGTGAACAAACACCAAGCCACCTGCAATTTGTGATACACCTTATCTGCATTTTGTTATACACCAATGTATGAATAAACACTGCAGTTTGATTCAAGAACTGTGTACTTTGCCTCTATACTGCATCCGCTAGTCCTAACTACCAGAGCGAATCCCCACACTACACATGGAGAACATTTAGGACTGTTGCTATTCTCCCTAGGAGTGGGTGTCCTGTTAAGATCACTCTAAGAGCAAAACAGGCAATCCTGGAATATATGAGAACCCAAGGGTAACAGGAAAAGACCGACAGAAGATTCAAACACTGCAAAATCATCTGTTCACGTGTCTACTATTTTAAAAACACTGAACAAGAATGGTGTTTTATTCTGTACTGTGACTTTGGCTTGCCTGAACTACACCTGCGAGTGTGCTGTCTGTTAATTGTTCTATCTTGGAGTTGTTGTATTCTTTTAAAACTTCAAAAAAAAAAAAAAAAGAATAGTGTAAGGGTCCATTCACACGTCCTGTTTTTTTTCATCCTGAAAAACGGTCCGTTTTTTGCGGATCCGTTGTTCCTGAAAATGTTTCCGTATGTCATCCGTTTTTTGCGGATCCGCAAAAAACGGAAACATGTATACATTTCAATAATCAAATAAAGTTGTTTGGATTTCTTTGAAAAAAAATAGAAAAAAAAAAATAAAAATTGTTATGTGTTTCCAGGAACGGAATCCGCAAAAAACGGATGACATACGGAATGACATCCGAATGTCATCCGTTTTTTGCGGATCCATTGACTTTGTATTGTACCAGGATCCGATTTTTCAGGACAAGAATAGGACATGTTTTATATTTAAACGGACATGCGGAACGGAACAACGGAAACGGACAGCACACATTGTGCTGTCCGATTTTTTCCAGGACCCATTGAAAATGAATGGGTCCAGATCTGGTCCTGATCTGTTCCTGAAAAAACGGAACAGATCAGGAATGAAAAAACGGACGTGTGAATGGACCCTTAGGGTCCATTCACACGTCCGTTTTTTCTTTCCTGATCTGTTCCGTTTTTTGCGGAACAGATCAGGACCAGATCAGGACCCATTCATTTTCAATGGGTCCTGGAAAAAATCGGACAGCACAATGTGTGCTGTCCGTTTCCGTTGTTCCGTTCCGCATGTCCGTTTAAATATAAAACATGTCCTATTATGTTCCTGAAAAATCGGATCCTGGTACAATGCAAAGTCAATGGTTCCGCAAAAAACGGAAGACATTCGGATGTCATTCCGTATGTCTTCCGTTTTTTGCGGAATCCGTTCCTGGAAACACATAGCAAATTTTTTTTTTTTTTTTTTTTCAATTTTTTTTCAAAGAAATCCAAACAACTTTATTTGATTATTGAAATGTATACATGTTTCCGTTTTTTGCGGATCCGCAAAAAACGGATGACATACGGAAACATTTTCAGGAACAACGGATCCGCAAAAAACGGACCGAAATTCGGATTATAGAAAAATACTGACGTGTGAATGTAGCCTTATTATGGGAAGACACCACAAAGGAAGCAACTGCTGTTGAAAAAAAAAAACATTGCATCCCATCTGAGGTTTCCCCAAAACTATCTGGATGGTTCCACAAGGATATGTTGTATGGACAGATCAGAAAAAAGTGGACTTTTCTTTTAGCACAAATGCACAACAATGTGTTTGTAAAAAAAAGAACACTGTACACCAACACCATAACCTCATCCCAACTGTCAAACTTGGTGGAGGAAGCATCATGGTTTGGGGCACCTTCTCTGCTTGGACCCCTTATTATCACTGAAGGAACAATGGAATTGTGAGGTGTAGAAAAACAGAAGAATGTAAGAGCAGCCATCTGTGACCTTAAGCTGAAGAGATGTTGGGAGATGCAAAAAGATAATGATCCAAAGAACACAAGTATATATAGGTTGAAAAAGAAGGAGATTTGCGTTTTGGAATGGCCCAGTCTGAGTGATGACCTTAACCCTATCTAAATGCTGCAGTATGACCTCAAGAGGGCTCTGCATGCAAAACATCCCAGAAACATTGATGAACTGAGACACATTTGCGGGGAGGAATCGTCCCAAATTCCTCCTCAATTAGATAATACCACACCACAATTTATTAATAATCAATGTCGAAATCCATGTCATTCCAAAAGGGTTTACCTACTTTATCTCGAAACTGTAATGTTATCTATTTTAATGCTATATTTGTCACATGGATCATACCAATGCGTACAGACTTGGTGACATTGTGTAGCACTTCTTGAATGTCACTTCCTAATTTCTTCACATTTTCCAAATCATCCTTCATGGAGTAAGACAAGTCCATCAGGTAATAGAGATCAATAGGGTACCCCTCGGCACGTTTGAATCTCACTTGAAATGTTCTTTTCTCTCCTGAAATCCAGTTAGTAATAATGAGACACTGGCAGTACATAATAAAATATAGAGATTGTAGGGCAAAGTGCCATCAGGAAGAGACAT